>NW_027443371.1:0-47733 GCF_048569485.1 Anomaloglossus baeobatrachus | reverse complement strand
TTTTTGAGAGTTGGGTGGAGGACATCATCTCTTAAAATAGGGTCCCACAGCTGCACCCCATCAGTGTAAGCAGGACTCTTAGGACTCTTAGAAGAGTCAATGCTCTAAAACCATGGGGGGCGCTTAGCCCCCTCTCTTCGTCCCTGAGGATGATTTCATTTTTCAGGGATTAGAGAGGGTGGTCCTTGTGGTGGACTGCAGGTATGGAGAGCTGTTGTCATCGTATTAGATAGATAAGAATGATTATATGTATTGTAGAAATGTCTCCTATCATATTCCCTAATTTTTTATTATGTCCACATCCTGGTCCCCATCTTGGACATCATAACAAACGTGCACTTTTTTGTTTAATTTACACATTGGACCATAGGAAAAATGACACTACAGCTACAGAGGTGACCGTCTGATAGCCCAGCTCGACTATCCATCTCTACTGAAGACCCTTTCAGCTTTTTGAGAGTTGGGTGGAGGACATCATCTCTGAAAATAGGGTCCCACAGCTGCACCCCATCAGTGTGAGCAGGACTCTTAGGACTCTTAGAAGAGTTAATGCTCTGAGACCATGGGGGCGCTTAGCCCCCTCTCTTCGTCACTGAGGATGATTTCATTTTTCAGGGATTAGAGAGGGTGGTCCTTGTGGTGGACTGCAGGTATGGAGAGCTGTTGTCATCGTATTAGATAGATAAGAATGATTATATGTATTGTAGAAATGTCTCCTATCATGTTCCCTAATTTTTTATTATGTCCACATCCTGGTCCCCATCTTGGACATCATAACAAACGTGCACTTTTTTGTTTAATTTACACATTGGACCATAGGAAAAATGACACTACAGCTACAGAGGTGACCGTCTGATAGCCCAGCTCGACTATCCATCTCTACTGAAGACCCTTTCAGCTTTTTGAGAGTTGGGTGGAGGACATCATCTCTGAAAATAGGGTCCCACAGCTGCACCCCATCAGTGTGAGCAGGACTCTTAGGACTCTTAGAAGAGTCAATGCTCTGAGACCATTGGGGGCACTTAGCCCCCTCTCTTCCTCACTGAGGATGATTTCATTTTTCAGGGATTAGAGAGGGTGGTCCTTGTGGTGGACTGCAGATATGGAGAGCTGTTATCATCGTATTAGATAGATAAGAATGATTATATGTATTGTAGAAATGTCTCCTATCATGTTCCCTAATTTTTTATTATGTCCACATCCTGGTCCCCATCTTGGACATCATAACAAACGTGCACTTTTTTGTTTAATTTACACATTGGACCATAGGAAAAATGACACTACAGCTACAGAGGTGACCGTCTGATAGCCCAGCTCGACTATCCATCTCTACTGAAGACCCTTTCAGCTTTTTGAGAGTTGGGTGGAGGACATCATCTCTTAAAATAGGGTCCCACAGCTGCACCCCATCAGTGTAAGCAGGACTCTTAGGACTCTTAGAAGAGTCAATGCTCTAAAACCATGGGGGGCGCTTAGCCCCCTCTCTTCGTCCCTGAGGATGATTTCATTTTTCAGGGATTAGAGAGGGTGGTCCTTGTGGTGGACTGCAGGTATGGAGAGCTGTTGTCATCGTATTAGATAGATAAGAATGATTATATGTATTGTAGAAATGTCTCCTATCATGTTCCCTAATTTTTTATTATGTCCACATCCTGGTCCCCATCTTGGACATCATAACAAACGTGCACTTTTTTGTTTAATTTACACATTGGACCATAGGAAAAATGACACTACAGCTACAGAGGTGACCGTCTGATAGCCCAGCTCGACTATCCATCTCTACTGAAGACCCTTTCAGCTTTTTGAGAGTTGGGTGGAGGACATCATCTCTTAAAATAGGGTCCCACAGCTGCACCCCATCAGTGTAAGCAGGACTCTTAGGACTCTTAGAAGAGTCAATGCTCTAAAACCATGGGGGGCGCTTAGCCCCCTCTCTTCGTCCCTGAGGATGATTTCATTTTTCAGGGATTAGAGAGGGTGGTCCTTGTGGTGGACTGCAGGTATGGAGAGCTGTTGTCATCGTATTAGATAGATAAGAATGATTATATGTATTGTAGAAATGTCTCCTATCATGTTCCCTAATTTTTTATTATGTCCACATCCTGGTCCCCATCTTGGACATCATAACAAACGTGCACTTTTTTGTTTAATTTACACATTGGACCATAGGAAAAATGACACTACAGCTACAGAGGTGACCGTCTGATAGCCCAGCTCGACTATCCATCTCTACTGAAGACCCTTTCAGCTTTTTGAGAGTTGGGTGGAGGACATCATCTCTGAAAATAGGGTCCCACAGCTGCACCCCATCAGTGTGAGCAGGACTCTTAGGACTCTTAGAAGAGTTAATGCTCTGAGACCATGGGGGCGCTTAGCCCCCTCTCTTCGTCACTGAGGATGATTTCATTTTTCAGGGATTAGAGAGGGTGGTCCTTGTGGTGGACTGCAGGTATGGAGAGCTGTTGTCATCGTATTAGATAGATAAGAATGATTATATGTATTGTAGAAATGTCTCCTATCATGTTCCCTAATTTTTTATTATGTCCACATCCTGGTCCCCATCTTGGACATCATAACAAACGTGCACTTTTTTGTTTAATTTACACATTGGACCATAGGAAAAATGACACTACAGCTACAGAGGTGACCGTCTGATAGCCCAGCTCGACTATCCATCTCTACTGCAGACCCTTTCAGCTTTTTGAGAGTTGGGTGGAGGACATCATCTCTGAAAATAGGGTCCCACAGCTGCACCCCATCAGTGTGAGCAGGACTCTTAGGACTCTTAGAAGAGTCAATGCTCTGAGACCATTGGGGGCACTTAGCCCCCTCTCTTCATCACTGAGGATGATTTCATTTTTCAGGGATTAGAGAGGGTGGTCCTTGTGGTGGACTGCAGATATCGAGAGCTGTTATCATCGTATTAGATAGATAAGAATGATTATATGTATTGTAGAAATGTCTCCTATCATGTTCCCTAATTTTTTATCATGTCCACATCCTGGTCCCCATCTTGGACATCATAACAAACGTGCACTTTTTTGTTTAATTTACACATTGGACCATAGGAAAAATGACACTACAGCTACAGAGGTGACCGTCTGATAGCCCAGCTCGACTATCCATCTCTACTGAAGACCCTTTCAGCTTTTTGAGAGTTGGGTGGAGGACATCATCTCTGAAAATAGGGTCCCTCAGCTGCACCCCATCAGTGTGAGCAGGACTCTTAGGACTCTTAGAAGAGTCAATGCTCTGAGACCATGGGGGGCGCTTAGCCCCCTCTCTTCGTCACTGAGGATGATTTCATTTTTCAGGGATTAGAGAGGGTGGTCCTTGTGGTGGACTGCAGGTATGGAGAGCTGTTGTCATCGTATTAAATAGATAAGAATGATTATATGTATTGTAGAAATGTCTCCTATCATGTTCCCTAATTTTTTATTATGTCCACATCCTGGTCCCCATCTTGGACATCATAACAAACGTGCACTTTTTTGTTTAATTTACACATTGGACCATAGGAAAAATGACACTACAGCTACAGAGGTGACCGTCTGATAGCCCAGCTCGACTATCCATCTCTACTGAAGACCCTTTCAGCTTTTTGAGAGTTGGGTGGAGAACATCATCTCTGAAAATAGGGTCCCACAGCTGCACCCCATCAGTGTGAGCAGGACTCTTAGGACTCTTAGAAGAGTCAATGCTCTGAGACCATGGGGGGCGCTTAGCCCCCTCTCTTCGTCACTGAGGATGATTTCACTTTTCAGGGAATAGAGAGGGTGGTCCTTGTGGTGGACTGCAGGTATGGAGAGCTGTTGTCATCGTATTAGATAGATAAGAATGATTATATGTATTGTAGAAATGTCTCCTATCATGTTCCCTAATTTTTTATTATGTCCACATCCTGGTCCCCATCTTGGACATCATAACAAACGTGCACTTTTTTGTTTAATTTACACATTGGACCATAGGAAAAATGACACTACAGCTACAGAGGTGACCGTCTGATAGCCCAGCTCGACTATCCATCTCTACTGAAGACCCTTTCAGCTTTTTGAGAGTTGGGTGGAGGACATCATCTCTGAAAATAGGGTCCCACAGCTGCACCCCATCAGTGTGAGCAGGACTCTTAGGACTCTTAGAAGAGTCAATGCTCTGAGACCATGGGGGGCGCTTAGCCCCCTCTCTTCGTCACTGAGGATGATTTCATTTTTCAGGGATTAGAGAGGGTGGTCCTTGTGGTGGACTGCAGGTATGGAGAGCTGTTGTCATCGTATTAAATAGATAAGAATGATTATATGTATTGTAGAAATGTCTCCTATCATGTTCCCTAATTTTTTATTATGTCCACATCCTGGTCCCCATCTTGGACATCATAACAAACGTGCACTTTTTTGTTTAATTTACACATTGGACCATAGGAAAAATGACACTACAGCTACAGAGGTGACCGTCTGATAGCCCAGCTCGACTATCCATCTCTACTGAAGACCCTTTCAGCTTTTTGAGAGTTGGGTGGAGAACATCATCTCTGAAAATAGGGTCCCACAGCTGCACCCCATCAGTGTGAGCAGGACTCTTAGGACTCTTAGAAGAGTCAATGCTCTGAGACCATGGGGGGCGCTTAGCCCCCTCTCTTCGTCACTGAGGATGATTTCACTTTTCAGGGAATAGAGAGGGTGGTCCTTGTGGTGGACTGCAGGTATGGAGAGCTGTTGTCATCGTATTAGATAGATAAGAATGATTATATGTATTGTAGAAATGTCTCCTATCATGTTCCCTATTTTTTTATTATGTCCACATCCTGGTCCCCATCTTGGAAATCATAACAAACGTGCACTTTTTTGTTTAATTTACACATTGGACCATAGGAAAAATGACACTACAGCTACAGAGGTGACCGTCTGATAGCCCAGCTTGACTATCCATCTCTACTGAAGACCCTTTCAGCTTTTTGAGAGTTGGGTGGAGGACATCATCTCTGAAAATAGGGTCCCACAGCTGCACCCCATCAGTGTGAGCAGGAATCTTAGGACTCTTAGAAGAGTCAATGCTCTGAGACCATGGGGGGCGCTTAGCCCCCTCTCTTCGTCACTGAGGATGATTTCATTTTTCAGGGATTAGAGAGAGTGGTCCTTGTGGTGGACTGCAGGTATGGAGAGCTGTTGTGATCATATTAGATAGATAAGAATGATTATATGTATTGTAGAAATGTCTCCTATCATGTTCCCTAATTTTTTATTATGTCCACATCCTGGTCCCCATCTTGAACATCATAACAAACGTGCACTTTTTTGTTTAATTTACACATTGGACCATAGGAAAAATGACACTACAGCTACAGAGGTGACCGTCTGATAGCCCAGCTCGACTATCCATCTCTACTGAAGACCCTTTCAGCTTTTTGAGAGTTGGGTGGAGGACATCATCTCTGAAAATAGGGTCCCACAGCTGCACCCCATCAGTGTGAGCAGGACTCTTAGGACTCTTAGAAGAGTCAATGCTCTGAGACCATTGGGGGCACTTAGCCCCCTCTCTTCATCACTGAGGATGATTTCATTTTTCAGGGATTAGAGAGGGTGGTCCTTGTGGTGGACTGCAGATATGGAGAGCTGTTATCATCATATTAGATAGATAAGAATGATTATATGTATTGTAGAAATGTCTCCTATCATGTTCCCTAATTTTTTATTATGTCCACATCCTGGTCCCCATCTTGGACATCATAACAAACGTGCACTTTTTTGTTTAATTTACACATTGGACCATAGGAAAAATGACACTACAGCTACAGAGGTGACCGTCTGATAGCCCAGCTCGACTATCCATCTCTACTGAAGACCCTTTCAGCTTTTTGAGAGTTGGGTGGAGGACATCATCTCTGAAAATAGGGTCCCACAGCTGCAACCCATCAGTGTGAGCAGGACTCTTAGGACTCTTAGAAGAGTTAATGCTCTGAGACCATGGGGGCACTTAGCCCCCTCTCTTCGTCACTGAGGATGATTTCATTTTTCAGGGATTAGAGAGGGTGGTCCTTGTGGTGGACTGCAGGTATGGAGAGCTGTTGTCATCGTATTAGATAGATAAAAATGATTATATGTATTGTAGAAATGTCTCCTATCATGTTCCCTAATTTTTTATTATGTCCACATCCTGGTCCCCATCTTGGACATCATAACAAACGTGCACTTTTTTGTTTAATTTACACATTGGACCATAGGAAAAATGACACTACAGCTACAGAGGTGACCGTCTGATAGCCCAGCTCGACTATCCATCTCTACTGAAGACCCTTTCAGCTTTTTGAGAGTTGGGTGGAGGACATCATCTCTGAAAATAGGGTCCCACAGCTGCACCCCATCAGTGTGAGCAGGACTCTTAGGACTCTTAGAAGAGTCAATGCTCTGAGACCATGGGGGGCGCTTAGCCCCCACTCTTCGTCACTGAGGATGATTTCATTTTTCAGGGATTAGAGAGGGTGGTCCTTGTGGTGGACTGCAGGTATGGAGAGCTGTTGTCATCGTATTAAATAGATAAGAATGATTATATGTATTGTAGAAATGTCTCCTATCATGTTCCCTAATTTTTTATTATGTCCACATCCTGGTCCCCATCTTGGACATCATAACAAACGTGCACTTTTTTGTTTAATTTACACATTGGACCATAGGAAAAATGACACTACAGCTACAGAGGTGACCGTCTGATAGCCCAGCTCGACTATCCATCTCTACTGAAGACCCTTTCAGCTTTTTGAGAGTTGGGTAGAGAACATCATCTCTGAAAATAGGGTCCCACAGCTGCACCCCATCAGTGTGAGCAGGACTCTTAGGACTCTTAGAAGAGTCAATGCTCTGAGACCATGGGGGGCGCTTAGCCCCCTCTCTTCGTCACTGAGGATGATTTCACTTTTCAGGTAATAGAGAGGGTGGTCCTTGTGGTGGACTGCAGGTATGGAGAGCTGTTGTCATCGTATTACATAGATAAGAATGATTATATGTATTGTAGAAATGTCTCCTATCATGTTCCCTATTTTTTTATTATGTCCACATCCTGGTCCCCATCTTGGAAATCATAACAAACGTGCACTTTTTTGTTTAATTTACACATTGGACCATAGGAAAAATGACACTACAGCTACAGAGGTGACCGTCTGATAGCCCAGCTCGACTATCCATCTCTACTGAAGACCTTTTCAGCTTTTTGAGAGTTGGGTGGAGGACATCATCTCTGAAAATAGGGTCCCACAGCTGCACCCCATCAGTGTGAGCAGGAATCTTAGGACTCTTAGAAGAGTCAATGCTCTGAGACCATGGGGGGCGCTTAGCCCCCTCTCTTCGTCACTGAGGATGATTTAATTTTTCAGGGATTAGAGAGAGTGGTCCTTGTGGTGGACTGCAGGTATGGAGAGCTGTTGTGATCGTATTAGATAGATAAGAATGATTATATGTATTGTAGAAATGTCTCCTATCATGTTCCCTAATTTCTTATTATGTCCACATCCTGGTCCCCATCTTGGACATCATAACAAACGTGCACTTTTTTGTTTAATTTACACATTGGACCATAGGAAAAATGACACTACAGCTACAGAGGTGACCGTCTGATAGCCCAGCTCGACTATCCATCTCTACTGAAGACCCTTTCAGCTTTTTGAGAGTTGGGTGGAGGACATCATCTCTGAAAATAGGGTCCCACAGCTTCACCCCATCAGTGTGAGCAGGACTCTTAGGACTCTTAGAAGAGTCAATGCTCTGGTACCATGGGGGGCGCTTGGCCCCCTCTCTTCGTCACTGAGGATGATTTCATTTTTCAGGGATTAGAGAGGGTGGTCCTTGTGGTGGACTGCAGGTATGGAGAGCTTTTGTCATCGTATTAGATAGATAAGAATGATTATATGTATTGTAGAAATGTCTCCTATCATGTTCCCTAATTTTTTATTATGTCCACATCCTGGTCCCCATCTTGGACATCATAACAAACGTGCACTTTTTTGTTTAATTTACACATTGGACCATAGGAAAAATGACACTACAGCTACAGAGGTGACCGTCTGATAGCCTAGCTCGACTATCCATCTCTACTGAAGACCCTTTCAGCTTTTTGAGAGTTGGGTGGAGGACATCATCTCTGAAAATAGGGTCCCACAGCTGCACCCCATCAGTGTGAGCAGGACTCTTAGGACTCTTAGAAGAGTTAATGCTCTGAGACCATGGGGGCGCTTAGCCCCCTCTCTTCGTCACTGAGGATGATTTCATTTTTCAGGGATTAGAGAGGGTGGTCCTTGTGGTGGACTGCAGGTATGGAGAGCTGTTGTCATCGTATTAGATAGATAAGAATGATTATATGTATTGTAGAAATGTCTCCTATCATGTTCCCTAATTTTTTATTATGTCCACATCCTGGTCCCCATCTTGGACATCATAACAAACGTGCACTTTTTTGTTTAATTTACACATTGGACCATAGGAAAAATGACACTACAGCTACAGAGGTGACCGTCTGATAGCCCAGCTCGACTATCCATCTCTACTGAAGACCCTTTCAGCTTTTTGAGAGTTGGGTGGAGGACATCATCTCTGAAAATAGGGTCCCACAGCTGCACCCCATCAGTGTGAGCAGGACTCTTAGGACTCTTAGAAGAGTCAATGCTCTGAGACCATTGGGGGCACTTAGCCCCCTCTCTTCGTCACTGAGGATGATTTCATTTTTCAGGGATTAGAGAGGGTGGTCCTTGTGGTGGACTGCAGGTATGGAGAGCTGTTGTCATCGTATTAGATAGATAAGAATGATTATATGTATTGTAGAAATGTCTCCTATCATGTTCCCTAATTTCTTATTATGTCCACATCCTGGTCCCCATCTTGGACATCATAACAAACGTGCACTTTTTTGTTTAATTTACACATTGGACCATAGGAAAAATGACACTACAGCTACATAGGTGACCGTCTGATAGCCCAGCTCGACTATCCATCTCTACTGAAGACCCTTTCAGCTTTTTGAGAGTCGGGTGGAGGACATCATCTCTGAAAATAGGGTCCCACAGCTTCACCCCATCAGTGTGAGCAGGACTCTTAGGACTCTTAGAAGAGTCAATGCTCTGGTACCATGGGGGGCGCTTGGCCCCCTCTCTTCGTCACTGAGGATGATTTCATTTTTCAGGGATTAGAGAGGGTGGTCCTTGTGGTGGACTGCAGGTATGGAGAGCTGTTGTCATCGTATTAGATAGATAAGAATGATTATATGTATTGTAGAAATGTCTCCTATCATGTTCCCTAATTTTTTATTATGTCCACATCCTGGTCCCCATCTTGGACATCATAACAAACGTGCACTTTTTTGTTTAATTTACACATTGGACCATAGGAAAAATGACACTACAGCTACAGAGGTGACCGTCTGATAGCCCAGCTCGACTATCCATCTCTACTGAAGACCCTTTCAGCTTTTTGAGAGTTGGGTGGAGGACATCATCTCTGAAAATAGGGTCCCACAGCTGCACCCCATCAGTGTGAGCAGGACTCTTAGGACTCTTAGAAGAGTTAATGCTCTGAGACCATGGGGGCGCATAGCCCCCTCTCTTCGTCACTGAGGATGATTTCATTTTTCAGGGATTAGAGAGGGTGGTCCTTGTGGTGGACTGCAGGTATGGAGAGCTGTTGTCATCGTATTAGATAGATAGAAAGGAGGCGGTTCGCCGGTCACAGCGACGTCGCCGGGCAGGTAAGTATGTGTGACGGGTCTGGTCGGTGTTGTGCGGCATGGGCAGCGATTTACCCGTGTCGCGCAACAGATGGGGGCGGGTACCCACACTAGCGATATCGGGACCGATATCGCAGTGTGTAAAGTAGCCTTTAGTCACATGACCAAGACTGTATCTGTGTCCCTACAACACACTTGAGACAAATGTGTGTGTGAGCCTGCATTGTGGGGTATATATAATATATTATAGAGCTGGGAAGGATCATTCTAAGCAGTGAGCTGTTCCAGTATTTGTAGGAAAATACCCAGTAGAAGCATCAAACACAGCACCAATACCTCCCATCAGTATCCCACCACAGTGCCATGTAACCCATGCCCTACACTCCCATCTACACCAATACTATACAGGCACAAACTAGTATATCTGACTAAAAGCCCCCAAAATATGAAGAACGGCCTATAGTTGAGTGTGGATATAAAATCTATGTGAGCAGAGCTAGAATAGAAATCACTGATCGCATTGAAGTCATTCTGACCATAAATCACCATGATATCAAGGTGAGGAGTTGTGTGTTACTGCTGGGAGGAAAGGGTTAACAGTGGAATATTAAGGTGCATTTCTGTGTGCAGTGTTACTAGTCAATGTAACAATTCAGTATGAGCTGCTCTTGGTGCCGGGGGAGGGAGATGCTCTCCTGAGCAAGATAGATGGGGAATGAACATAATATCTATATAGTGTAAGGCAGGGGGTCTCAAACTCGGCTGGGTGTATGGGCCGCACAGAGGAAAAAAATAATTTGGGGGGCTGCATTCTTTGCAAGACAAAGTGACATTTTTATTGGTACCATATATGTATATATTTTTTTCACACACCTTTGGATGACTGATTTTCAACATTTTTCACTTGTTTATTATAACAAATGTGCACATTCTTTGGTTAAATCTAAAAAAAATAAATGTGATGTTAAAAAAAAGTCATGCCTTATTTTGTTTTTTTTTACATTTTATCCCTTTCTTTTAACTAATAGTGTTACAATTATGACGCTAGCGTTTTGTGAAGGGAATGCTTTGCCTACTTCCGTGACTATGGCCTTCCGGAACTGCTGCATTTTGGCTGACCTCTCCGCCTCGGGAATAAGAGACATAAAGTTCTCCTTGTAGCGTGGGTCTAACAGTGTTACCAACCAGTAATGATTGTCGGCCAAGATGTTCTTAACGCGAGGGTCACGAGACAGGCAGCTTACCATAAAGTCATCCATGTGCGCCAGACTCTTAACAGCCATCACTTCAGTATCCAGACCAACACGATGACTGAACATGCTGTCCTCCTCCTTCTCCTCCTCCTCCTCATCTACCCTGTCCTCTGGCCAGCCACGCTGAACTGAGCATATGACTGGTATGCATGTCATATCCTCAATTTGGCCGGAGAGTTGCTCCATGTCTTCATCTTCCTCCTCGTCATAGTCCTCCACTGCACGTTGTGATGAGACGAGGCTGGGCTATGTGTTATCACCCACACCCACTACTGTTTCTTGCTCCAACTCATCGTGTTCCGCCTGCAATGCATCATGTTTGGTTTTGAGCAGAGACCGTTTTAGAAGGCAGAGAAGCGGTATGGTGACGCTAATAATGGCGTCATCGCCGCTCACCATCTTGGTGGAGTCCTCAAAGTTTTGGAGGATGGTACATAGGTCGGACATCCATCTCCACTCCTCAGGTGTTATGTGTGGAGTTTGACCCATTTCCCGACGGCTTAGGTGATGCAGGTACTCAACAACTGCCCTCTTCTGCTCACATATCCTGATCAACATGTGCAGAGTTGAATTCCAACGCGTGGGGACATCACACACCAGTCTGTGAGCCGGAAGATGCAAATGACGCTGAAAGCCGGCAAGGCCGGCTGAAGCAGTAGGTGACTTTCGAAAATGTGCAGACAGGCGGCGAACTTTTACCAGCAGATGAGACAGCTCTGGGTATGACTTTAGAAACCGCTGAACCACGAGGTTGAGCACATGGGCCATGCATGGAACATGTGTCAGCTGGCCTCGCCTCAAAGCCGCCACTAGGTTCCGGCCATTGTCACACACAACCTTTCCTGGCTTTAGGTTCAGAGGTGTGAGCCAGTGATCTGCATGCTGTTTTAGAGCTGTCCACACCTCTTCTGCATTGTGGGATTTGTCACTTATGCAGATTAGCTGCAGCACAGCCTGTTGCCGCTTCGCCGAGGCAGTGCTGCAGTGCTTCCAGCTTGGGACTGGTGTGGAGGGTAAAGTGGATGAGGATGCGCAGGAGGAGGAGGAGGCTGAAGAGCATGACATTCCGGAGCTGTAGAGTGTGGGTGAAACCCTGACTGAGGTAGGGCCTGCAAACCTTGGTGTGGGAAGGACTTGTTCCGTTCCTCGCTCAAACTGGGTCCCAGCTGGGCTGGGCTGGGTAGGGCGTTGTGGGGGAATTGTCTATCTCCGTTTGAGGTGAGTTTGTTTAAGTTAGCCTTTTCTTTGGCGTTTGACACTGCAGGTAGTCACACATAGGCCCCCGCATAACAACTTCCCTCACCTAAGTCACACAAAGCCAACCAGAAAACCCTAGTCACCTCCCCCAGGGAAAGACAGGCACACCAGTGGGCAGGACCAGACGGAAGGAAACGCCCACCTAGGGGTCTGGAGACCCCGGGGCAGGAAAAAGGAGTCAGTTGTTTTTAAGGAGAGTGGTGGAGTGAGGAGTAAGGAGTGGAGTCCAGGCCTCTGCTTTAGACCTGAGGCTGAACTGACAGGTTAGTTAACCCCGCTTAACTAACTTAAGATAACAAATGGGCTGCAATGCTGAGAACCTGCTTACCTACGTAACTGATGAGGGAGGATGTCGCAAATCCATGGGAAGATGTTCAAGCTCTCCTGCAGTTCTTGGTGGCCCGTACAGTCCGACCACTTCGAATTCTGAAAGGCACTCTTACCCTTTCTACCCTGGAACGAAGCTTAGGCAAATAAACATGCTTGACCCTGGAATTGTTGACTCCGGTCTTCCTTTCATACCCCACACCTCCATTCCCATTTCTTATTTAAAAGTAATTACACAGACACAAATTTATCTTTGGATAATTTTGGCCATAGCAGCCATTTTATTAACAAGAATACATAACCAATAAAATTTGCAATGTGGTAAGGTCCTTGAAGCTACCAAAACCCTGGTGATTCCCATAACCGAGCAATAAAAAACCTCAACTTGCTCCCAGCCGTTACCCACACTGGCTCAGGAGCACCAAATGGTAAGGGTTAATCCTCCGTCAACCCCAACCACACCCCCAGGGGCCCCGACATACCCCGTCGGGGTTCCCCCCCAAAATCACCAGGGGACCATCAATTCTGCCAATGAGGGGATCCATACCCGGATGAATCCCCGAACCAATTTTAAACCAACTTCAAGGACCCACCAATAAACAACACCACAACGAAGGCACCTTGAAACCCTTCAAGTGCCTGAGACCCCCCGCAACCAAAGGGCCCTCTCAATACCTCCCTGCAAGCCAAGAGCCCATAAGTCAGTTCCCACCGCATTAAGGTGTACCCCGTCAGCCAACCAAAATTCCTCTTCCGTCCTTTCCAACTCAACATGCCGTATTGCTATACCCCCGTTCCGACTAACAAACTTTGAGATCGCCCTATTAACCTTCGCCCGCGCCTTGTTCAACCTGTCAACTGACCGCGCTTTCTGCCAACTCTTTCTCGCTACTATCTCCGACCAGACTATCGTTAGACCTGGAAACGACACCCATAACCGTAACAAATCATGTTTGATGTCCTTTATCAAGATTCGAAAAGGACGCCCACCCAAATCATTCCCCCCGGCATGCAACACTAACATGTCAGGAGGTCTGTCCAACCGGGCGTATCTATGCACCTCCTGCAACACCCTGTTCCACCCTAACCCCCGAACACCGAGCCATCGCACGAGAGCCAGGTCCTTCTCAAAACCTACCTGTCTCCCGTTCCATCTCGCGTCCGCTCGTCGGGCTCCCCAATACACATAAGAGTGGCCAAGGATCCAGACCAGGGAAGGAAGAGGGGGTGCTTCTGCAATACAAAATGTACAGACGACACCATTTTATTGCCTCACCAAACCAAATTGACAAAAAACACACACTCTCACCCCCCCCATTGCTACCCTAATACCCCCCCTTTTCCCCTCAATTGCCAACAACCACCTGGGGACGTACATACGACTTAAAGCGCTGCGACTTCCACCTACCAATCTGCTTAACTGTCTCCTCCGGTAGGCCGCATATAGAGGCCTCCGTCGCTGCCCCAATCCGAAAGACTTCGGATCTAACCCCAACGACTTCAAACATGCCCTAAAAACACTCACAAATTGGTATCTCGATAAAAAGGACCCATCCTCGTGACATAATAAGGGGCCATCCACCTTCGGACGGATCTGTTGAAAATTCCCGAGACACTTGAACGGGCACATATCAGATGCCACAACCATCCCCAAACGGACTAGTCTACCCACACCTCTCTGATCAGTTTTCGATTTCCTAATCCAAAATTCAACTCCGTTTTCCACTGACATAATGTCACCCCAATCCAAGCCCCCGGGGAACGCCTTACTGGGCGATACCAACTCCCCAACCCGCAGGGCTCCAAAAAACGCCAAAGAAAGGCTAACTTAAACAAACTCACCTCAAACGGAGATAGACAAACCCCCCACAACGCCCTACCCAGCCGGGTAGGGACCCAGCCCAGCCCAGCTGGGACCCAGTTTGAGCGAGGAATGGAACAAGTCCTTCCCACACCAAGGTTTGCAGGCCCTACCTCAGTCAGGGTTTCACCCACACTCTACAGCTCCGGAATGTCATGCTCTTCAGCCTCCTCCTCCTCCTGCGCATCCTCATCCACTTTACCCTCCACACCAGTCCCAAGCTGGAAGCACTGCAGCACTGCCTCGGCGAAGCGGCAACAGACTGTGCTGCAGCTAATCTGCATAGGTGACAAACCCCACAATGCAGAAGAGGTGTGGAAAGCTCTAAAACAGCATGCAGATCACTGGCTCACACCTCTGAACCTAAAGCCAGGAAAGGTTGTGTGTGACAATGGCCGGAACCTGGTGGTGGCTTTGAGGCGAGGCCAGCTGACACATGTTCCATGCATGGCCCATGTGCTCAACCTCGTGGTTCAGCGGTTTCTAAAGTCATACCCAGAGCTGTCTGATCTGCTGGTAAAAGTTCGCTGCCTGTCTGCACATTTTCGAAAGTCACCTACTGCTTCAGCCGGCCTTGCCGGCTTTCAGCGTCGTTTGCATCTTCCGGCTCACAGACTGGTGTGTGATGTCCCCACGCGTTGGAATTCAACTCTGCACATGTTGATCAGGATATGTGAGCAGAAGAGGGCAGTTGTTGAGTACCTGCATCACCTAAGCCGTCGGGAAATGGGTCAAACTCCACACATAACACCTGAGGAGTGGAGATGGATGTCCGACCTATGTACCATCCTCCAAAACTTTGAGGACTCCACCAAGATGGTGAGCGGCGATGACGCCATTATTAGCGTCACCATACCGCTTCTCTGCCTTCTAAAACGGTCTCTGCTCAAAACCAAACATGATGCATTGCAGGCGAAACACGATGAGTTGGAGCAAGAAACAGTAGTGGGTGTGGGTGATAACACACAGTCCAGCCTCGTCTCATCACAACGTGCAGTGGAGGACTATGACGAGGAGGAGGATGAAGACATGGAGCAACTCTCCGGCCAAATTGAGGATATGACATGCATACCAATCATATGCTCAGTTCAGCGTGGCTGGCCAGAGGACAGGGTAGATGATGAGGAGGAGGAGGAGGAGGAGGAGGAGGAGAAGGAGGAGGACAGCATGTTCAGTCATCGTGTTGGTCTGGATACTGAAGTGATGGCTGTTAAGAGTCTGGCGCACATGGATGACTTTATGGTAAGCTGCCTGTCTCGTGACCCTCGCGTTAAGAACATCTTGGCCGACAATCATTACTGGTTGGTAACACTGTTAGACCCACGCTACAAGGAGAACTTTATGTCTCTTATTCCCGAGGCGGAGAGGTCAGCCAAAATGCAGCAGTTCCGGAAGGCCATAGTCACGGAAGTAGGCAAAGCATTCCCTTCACAAAACGCTAGCGTCATAATTGTAACACTATTAGTTAAAAGAAAGGGATAAAATGTAAAAAAAAACAAAATAAGGCATGACTTTTTTTTAACATCAAATTTTTTTTTTTTAGATTTAACCAAAGAATGTGCACATTTGTTATAATAAACAAGTGAAAAATGTTGAAAATCAGTCATCCAAAGGTGTGTGAAAAAAATATATATATATGGTACCAATAAAAATGTCACTTTGTCCTGCAAAGAATGCAGCCCCCCAAATTATTTTTTTCCTCTGTGCGGCCCATACACCCAGCCGAGTTTGAGACCCCCTGCCTTACACTATATAGATATCATGTTCATTCCCCATCTATCTTGCTCAGGAGAGCATCTCCCTCCCCCGGCACCAAGAGCAGCTCATATTGAATTGTTACATTGACTAGTAACACTGCACACAGAAATGCACCTTAATATTCCACTGTTAACCCTTTCCTCCCAGCAGTAACACACAACTCCTCACCTTGATATCATGGTGATTTATGGTCAGAATGACTTCAATGCGATCAGTGATTTCTATTCTAGCTCTGCTCACATAGATTTTATATCCACACTCAACTATAGGCCGTTCTTCATATTTTGGGGGCTTTTAGTCAGATATACTAGTTTGTGCCTGTATAGTATTGGTGTAGATGGGAGTGTAGGGCATGGGTTACATGGCACTGTGGTGGGATACTGATGGGAGGTATTGGTGCTGTGTTTGATGCTTCTACTGGGTATTTTCCTACAAATACTGGAACAGCTCACTGCTTAGAATGATCCTTCCCAGCTCTATAATATATTATATATACCCCACAATGCAGGCTCACACACACATTTGTCTCAAGTGTGTTGTAGGGACACAGATACAGTCTTGGTCATGTGACTAAAGGCTACTTTACACACTGCGATATCGGTCCCGATATCGCTAGTGTGGGTACCCGCCCCATCTGTTGCGCGACACGGGCAAATCGCTGCCCATGCCGCACAACACCGACCAGACCCGTCACACATACTTACCTGACCGGCGACGTCGCTGTGACCGGCGAACCGCCTCCTTTCTAAGGGGGCGGTCCGTGCGGCGTCACAGCGACGTCACTGAGCGACCGCCCAATAGCAGCGGAGGGGCGGAGATGAGTGGCCGGAACATCCCGCCCACCTCCTTCCTTCCTCATAGCGGCTGGGAGGCAGGTAAGGAGAGGTTCCTCGTTTCTGCGGTGTCACACGGAGTGATGTGTGCTGCCGCAGGAGCGACGAACTACATCGTTACTGCTGCAGTAACGATAATCGAGAATGGAGACCCATGTCACCGATGAGCGATTTTGCACGTTTTTGCAACGATGCAAAATCGCTCATCGGTGTCACACGCAGCAACATCGCTAATGCGGCCGGATGTGCGTCACAAATTCCGTGACCCCAACGACTCCGCATTAGCGATGTCGCAGCGTGTAAAGCCCCCTTTAGTGGGAGTGGTGTACAGGGTCTTAGCAGTAAAGAGTATTCCATATTTCTGCCAGATACCCACAGAGATATTGAAATCTGAAAAAAGAGACTTCTGCTCATTGAAGGTAAGAACTGCTCACATAGCGTTCAACTCCACAGCAAACGAGTGCTCTAGCACTGGCATCTCAGCAGGGATATTCCCCTACTACACATGTGTGTCTGGGTCGCTGTGACAGTTTACAGGACATAACTCAAGGCACCTAGATAGAAGGCAGAGGTACTGGGATTGGTTGGTTTTTGGTGACGGAGGTGCAGGGGCTGGCGCCCATGTGCAGTGCTGGCTAAGGTATATTGATGATATTTTGATTTTTTGGCAGGGCACTGTGGAGCAGCTCGAGACATTTATGGAGGAACTTAATAACAACACCTTTAACATCAGATTGACGCATAAGCATAGCAGCAGTTGCGTTGACTTCCTGGATATTAAAATTTCATTCGGTTCTGAGCGAATTGTTCAGACCGACGTCCATAGGAAGGAAACATCAGTCAACGCACTGCTGCATGCTTCTTCTGCTCATACCCCCTCCACCATCCGGGCCGTACCGACTGGCCAGTTCCTCAGGATGAAGCAAATTTGTTCGTCAGACACTGCTTTTGAACAACAGTCTGCCGACCTCCAGCGCCATAGGGGTGGCAAAGGCGGTCTTCCCCCGGTCTGCCTCAGCAACGGACACTAGCCAATAGTGACTAGTGAGATCAAGGGTAGAAAAATAATTTGCAGTTCTCAATGCAGCTAGCGATTCCTCAATACGGGGGAGTGGTGCTGTCCTTCTTCTTTAACAGGACCAACGGAGCTGCCCAAAGGCTACAACTGTCACGGATAACCCCAGCCGCCTTCATGTTGCTCAACATGTCCTTGGTACACTGGTAATGTGAAGGTGGTATTGGCTTATAGCTCTCTTTGATGGGTGGGTGTGCACCTGTGGGGATGTAGTGTTGGACCCCTTTTATTCCCCCAAAATCTAGCGGATGTTTGCTGAAGACTTGCTCGCTCGTATTCTTGCACTACCCTGTGGACCCGCTTCTTGTGATGTGAAGGTGTGGAGTCAGTGCCTACGTGTAATTCCTTACACCACTCCTCTGGCTGACTTGGTGAGCAGTCACTGACTGGGTGGGGTGCAGTAATAGTGGATGCTGCTACTTGGATAGCATGTGTATCTACTGTGAACAGCTTATCAATGGTGGCAAGTCGGGGCAGCTTAACCTCCTGCTCTCCGCAGTTTAACACTCTCACGGGCACTCTTCCCTTCCGCACTAATGAATAAAACTATGATGTAAATATCATATAGATACCCCACAATTGTAAATAAAGGTAGGTTATGGGAAAAGGGGGAACAGGGAAAGAGGAAAATAGTGTAATAAAGTATACCTTCTGGGGGTGAGAGGAAATGGCAGCACAGCCAGTGGAGGTGAAGCAAAAGGAAGCCTGCAACTAAAGAGTTGAGAGCGTTATCACATGGTGACTGAGCCTGATTGTAAAGGGAGCATAGAGTGGAGCATACTCTGGGCACGTTAGAACCCAAGTTCTTAAACCATGAATATGGACCCCTTTTATTCTCCCAAAGTCTAGCGGATGTTTGCTGAAGACTTGCTCGTATTCTTGCACTACCCTGTGGACCCGCTTCTTGTGATGTGAAGGTGTGGAGTCAGTGCCTACGTGTAATTCCTTACACCACTCCTCTGGTTGACTTGGTGAGCTGTCACTGAATGGGTGTGGTGAAGTAACGGTGGATGCTGTGGCTTGGATATCATATTAAATATAGGGACCCCCATACAGTAGTATGAGAAATTTTTTTGTATTCAATGATCGGTATTACCTTCAGGGGCGCGGCACGTGGACGTGCGTTCCATTAGCCTCACTGCATTCCACTCCCATACAGGAAGTGGGCGCAGCTATTACTACGGTCGCACATAAAAGAACCCACAGCCACCACTGCACACAGCTGACTCCACCACTGGAAACCCACTTCTACACCAACGCAGGTAAGACAGGATCGGCACCTCTATGCTCCCGTTACAATCAGGCTCAGTCACCATGTGATAATGCTCTCAACAATTTAGTTGCAGGCTTCCCCTTGCTTCACCTCCACTGGCTGTGCTGCCATTTCCTCTCCCCCCTGGAAGGTATACTTTATTACACTATTTTCCTGTTTCCCTCTTCTCCCTTTTCCCATAACCTACCTTTATCTGCATTTGTGGGGTATCTATATACTATTTATATCACAGTTTTATTCATTAATACGGAAGGGAAGAGTGCGCGTGAGAGTGTTGAACTGCGGAGAGCAAGAGGTTAAGCTGCCCCGATTTGCCACCATTGATAAGCTGTTCACAGTAGATACACATGCTATCCAAGCAGCAGCAGCATCCACCATTACTGCACCCCACCCAGTCAGTGACAGCTCACCAAGTCAGCCAGAGGAGTGGTGTCAGGAATTACACGTAGGCACTGACTACACACCTTCACATCACAAGAAGGGGGTGCAAGTGTGACGCCCTGGACTAGCCAGTTAGTCACAGACATAACACACACACACACCCCCTTTCCCGGATAGTTACACTAGTCAGACACAAAACCGTTGTTGCCTCCCTCCAGGGGCTGATGTCCACACCAGGTGGGGCGGTGCCAGGCGGTTGGCCCCACCCACCAAGGAGTTCACAGGCCTGGAGGTGGGAAAACCAGTTAGTTAGTTGAAGTTCAGTTAAGAGTTGAACCGTGGAGGTAGTGAGTTCAGGGAACAGCCCAGTTTTGGGTAGGAGTGCAAAACTGCTAGTGTCTGGGTCAGATCCCAGGCACTATGGGGAGATAAGGTATGCACACCAGTGACTATGTAAGGGGAATACATGAAATAGCAGAAACTGCTGTGTGAATACTGACTTGAAAAATTCAATAGCTATATGCAAGAGTGAATATGTGAAAAATGGAATCTGCATTACTGCCATGAACATATGAATCAAGAGAAATTTAGCTACTGAATTGATCAATGCAATAGAGCCCCAACACTACGCCAAAGTATTTCTCTACGTTGGGGTCCCTAGCTTGTGTGTGTCCTCTCATGCAGTTAAAAAACCTACCGTGTATGGGAAGCTGAGACCCAGGCTATTTATGCGTATGATATGGATTGGCAATAGGTGTGGTTGGGGAGGGTTCACAAACGAAAAAATACTAACAAATAGGAATAACGTTTGGAACACCATTCTAAGTCCGAACTGGGTGCAAAAACCTAAAAAAACATCACTATGGGGAGATAAGGTATGCACACCAGTGACTATGTAAGGGGAATACATGAAATAGCAGAAACTGCTGTGTGAATACTGACTTGAAAAATCCAATAGCATTAATTCACATAATCCTAGTGACTGCACACACAACATGGCCAAACGAAAACAAAAGACAGTACCTGGCCATTCAATCAAATGGAAACTCATAGGCAACACAGTCCATTAGACTAGGCAATTACATGCAGCCAAACAAAGTTCATGGGCCTTGCCTCAGAGTCGAACCCACAACCTCTTGGAGAACAAGCAAAGAGCCTACCACTAAACCAACTCAGTGAAGTTGGAAACCGACTCTACATTAATTAACATAATCCTAGTGACTGCGCACACAACATGGCCAAACAAAAGCAAAAGACAGTACCTAGCCTATCAATCCAATGGAAACTCATAGGTAACACAGTACATTGGACTAGGCAATTACATGCAGCCATACAAAGCCCATGGGTCTTGCCCCAGAGTCGAACCCACAAACTCTCGTAGCCAGGGCAAAGAGCCTACCACTACACCAACACAGAGAAGTAGGTGAATGACTCTACATTAATTCACATAATCCTAGTGACTACGCACACAACATGGCCAAACAAATGCAAAAGACATTATCTGGCCTATCAATCCAATGGAAACTCATAGGCAACACAGTCCATTAGACTAGGCACTTACATGCAGCCATGTAAAGTTCATGGGCATTGCCTCAGAGTCGAACCCACAACCTCTTGGAGAACAAGCAAAGAGCCTACCACTAAACCAACTCAGAGAAGTTGGAAACCGACTCTACATTAATTAACATAATCCTAGTGACTGCGCACACAACATGGCCAAACAAGAGCAAAAGACAGTACCTGGCCTATCAATCCAATGGAAACTCATAGGTAACACAGTACATTGGACTAGGCAATTACATGCAGCCATACAAAGCCCATGGGTCTTGCCCCAGAGTCGAACCCACAACCTCTCGTAGCCAGGGCAAAGAGCCTACCACTACACCAACACAGAGAAGTAGGTGAATGACTCTACATTAATTCACATAATCCTAGTGACTGCGCACACAACATGGCCAAACAAATGCAAAAGACATTATCTGGCCTATCAATCCAATGGAAACTCATAGGCAACACAGTCCATTAGACTAGGCACTTACATGCAGCCATGTAAAGTTCATGGGCATTGCCTCAGAGTCGAACCCACAACCTCTTGGAGAACAAGCAAAGAGCCTACCACTAAACCAACTCAGAGAAGTTGGAAACCGACTCTACATTAATTAACATAATCCTAGTGACTGCGCACACAACATGGCCAAACAAAAGCAAAAGACAATACGTGGCCTATCAATCCAACGGAAACTCATAGGTAACACAGTACATTGGACTAGGCAATTACATGCAGCCATACAAAGCCCATGGGCCTTGCCCCAGAGTCAAACCCACAACCTCTCATAGCCAAGGTAAAGAGCCTACCAATACACCAACACAGAGGAGTGGAAAACCGTTTCTACATTAATTCACATAATCCTAGTGACTGCGCACACAACATGGCCAAACAAAAGCAAAAGACAGTACCTGGCCTATCAATCCAATGGAAACTCATAGGCAACACAGTCCATTGGACTAGACAATTACATGGAGACATACAAAGTCCATGGGCCTTGCCTCAGAGTCAAACCCACAACTTCTCGCAACCAAGCAAAGAGCCTACCACTACACTAACACAGAGAAGTGGGAAACTGATTCTACATTAATTCACATAATCCTACCGACTGCGCACACAACATGGCCAAACAAAAGACAATACCTGGCCTATTCATTCAATGAAAACTCATGGGCAACACAGTCCACTGGACTAGGCAATTACATTCAACCATACAAAGTCCATGGGCTTTGCCTCAAAGTCAAACCCACAACTTCTTGTAACCCAAGGAAAGAGCCTACCACTACACCAACACAGAGAAGAGAATGACTCTACATTAATTCACATAATCCTAGTGACTGCGTACACAACATGACCAAACGAAAACAAAAGACAGTCCCTGGCCTATCAATCCAATGGAAACTCATAGACAACATAGTCCATTGGACTACGCAATTACATGCAGCCATACAAAGTCCATGGGCCTTGCCTCAGAGTCATACCCACAATCTCTGGCAGAACAAGCAAAGAGCCTACAACTTCACCAACACAAAGAAGTAGGAAGCTGCGTCTACATTAATTCACATAATCCTAGTGACTGCGCACACAACATGGCCAAACAAAAGCAAAAGACAGTACCTGGCCTATCAATCCAATGGGAATCCATAGGCAACACAGTTAATTGAACTAGGCAATTACATGCAGCCATACAAACTCCATGGGCCTTGCCTCAGAGTCAAACCCACAACCTCGTGCAGCTAAGCAAAGAGCCTTCCACTACAGCAACACAGAGAACTGGGAAACTGATTCTACATTAATTCACATAATCCTACCGACTGCGCACACAACATAACCAAACAAAAGATAATACCTGGCCAATCAATCCAATGGAAACTCAAAGGCAACACAGTCCATTGGACTAGGCAATTACATGCAGCCATATAAAGTCCATGGGCTTTGCCTCAGAGTCAAACCCACAATTTCTCGCAGCCCAAGCAAAGAGCCTACCACTACACCAAGACAGAGAAGTTGGAAACTGAGTTTACATTAGTTCACATAATCCTAGTGACTGCGCACACAACATGGCCAAACAAAAGCAAAAGACAGTACCTGGCCTATCAATCCAATGGGACCTCATAGGCAACACAGTTAATTGAAATAGGCAATTACATGCAGCCATACAAACACCATGTGCTTTGCCTCAGAGTCGAACCCACAACCTCTCACAGCTTAAGCAAAGAGACTACAACTACACCAACACAGAGAAGTAGGTGAATGACTCTACATTAATTCACATAATCCTAGTGACTGCGAACACAACATGGCCAAACAAAAGCAAAAGACAGTACCTGGCCTATCAATCCAATTGAAACTCATAGGCAACATAGTCCATTGGACTAGGCAATAACATGCAGCCATACAAAGTCCATGGGCCTTGCCTCAAAGTCTAACTCACAACCTCTCACAGCTCAAGCAAAGAGCCTACCACTACACCAACACAGAGAAATGTGAACCTGAATCTACATTAATTCACATAATCCTAGTGACTGCGAACACAACATGGCCAAACATAAGCAAAAGGCAGTACCTGGCCTATCAATCCAATGGGAACTCATACGCAACACAGTCAATTGAACTACGCAATTACATGCAGCCATACAAACTCCATGGGCCTTGCCTCAGAGTCGAACCCACAACCTCTCGCAGCTTAAGCAAAGAGCCTACCCCTAAACCAACACAGAGAAGTGGGAAACTGATTCTACATTAATTCACATAATCCTACCGACTGCGCACACAACACGGCCAAACAAAAGACAATACCTGGCCTAACAAAAGACAATACCTGGCCTATCAATTCAATGGAAACTCATAGGCAACACAGTCCATTGGACTAGGCAATTACATTCAGCCATACAAAGTCCATGGGCTTTGCCTAAAAGTCAAACCCACAACTTCTCGCAGCCCAAGCAAAGAGCCTACCACGACACCAACACAGAGAAGTTGGTAACTGAGTTTACATTAATTCACATAATCCTAGTGACTGCGCACACAACATGGCCAAACAAAAGCAAAAGACAGTACCTGGCCTATCAATCCAATGGAAAATCATAGGCAACACATTCCATTGGACTAGACAATTACATGGAGACATACAAAGTCCATGGGCCTTTCCTCAGAGTCAAACCCACATCCTCTTGGAGATATTTAATAAAATAAGTAGAAATCGACTAAAAGTTTTGTTTGGTTATCTTGCAATCCCGAGATAATCGTCTCCATGCTCCAAATCCATTTTAAAGCCATTTTTAAGGCATTTCGCGCATACATGAAATGAACACATTTTTCTCCAAAACTATAACAGATGCAAGCTTGTCCTGTTTGGTGGAGATGATATTTAATAAAATAAGTAGAAATCGACTAAAAGTTTTGTTTGGTTATCTTGCAATCCCGAGATAATCGTCTCCATGCTCCAAATCCATTTTAAAGCCATTTTTAAGGCATTTCGCGCATACATGAAATGAACACATTTTTCTCCAAAACTATAACAGATGCAAGCTTGTCCTGTTTGGTGGAGATGATATTTAATAAAATAAGTAGAAATCCACTAAAAGTTTTGTTTGGTTATCTTGCAATCCCGAGATAATCGTCTCCATGCTCCAAATCCATTTTAAAGCCATTTTTAAGGCATTTCGCGCATACATGAAATGAACACATTTTTCTCCAAAACTATAACAGATGCAAGCTTGTCCTGTTTGGTGGAGATGATATTTAATAAAATAAGTAGAAATCCACTAAAAGTTTTGTTTGGTTATCTTGCAATCCCGAGATAATCGTCTCCATGCTCCAAATCCATTTTAAAGCCATTTTTAAGGCATTTCGCGCATACATGAAATGAACACATTTTTCTCCAAAACTATAACAGATGCAAGCTTGTCCTGTTTGGTGGAGATGATATTTAATAAAATAAGTAGAAATCCACTAAAAGTTTTGTTTGGTTATCTTGCAATCCCGAGATAATCGTCTCCATGCTCCAAATCCATTTTAAAGCCATTTTTAAGGCATTTCGCGCATACATGAAATGAACACATTTTTCTCCAAAACTATAACAGATGCAAGCTTGTCCTGTTTGGTGGAGATGATATTTAATAAAATAAGTATAAATCCACTAAAAGTTTTGTTTGGTTATCTTGCAATCCCGAGATAATCGTCTCCATGCTCCAAATCCATTTTAAAGCCATTTTTAAGGCATTTCGCGCATACATGAAATGAACACATTTTTCTCCAAAACTATAACAGATGCAAGCTTGTCCTGTTTGGTGGAGATGATATTTAATAAAATAAGTAGAAATCCACTAAAAGTTTTGTTTGGTTATCTTGCAATCCCGAGATAATCGTCTCCATGCTCCAAATCCATTTTAAAGCCATTTTTAAGGCATTTCGCGCATACATGAAATGAACACATTTTTCTCCAAAACTATAACAGATGCAAGCTTGTCCTGTTTGGTGGAGATGCTATTTAATAAAATAAGTAGAAATCCACTAAAAGTTTTGTTTGGTTATCTTGCAATCCCGAGATAATCGTCTCCATGCTCCAAATCCATTTTAAAGCCATTTTTAAGGCATTTCGCGCATACATGAAATGAACACATTTTTCTCCAAAACTATAACAGATGCAAGCTTGTCCTGTTTGGTGGAGATGATATTTAATAAAATAAGTAGAAATCCACTAAAAGTTTTGTTTGGTTATCTTGCAATCCCGAGATAATCGTCTCCATGCTCCAAATCCATTTTAAAGCCATTTTTAAGGCATTTCGCGCATACATGAAATGAACACATTTTTCTCCAAAACTATAACAGATGCAAGCTTGTCCTGTTTGGTGGAGATGATATTTAATAAAATAAGTAGAAATCGACTAAAAGTTTTGTTTGGTTATCTTGCAATCCCGAGATAATCGTCTCCATGCTCCAAATCCATTTTAAAGCCATTTTTAAGGCATTTCGCGCATACATGAAATGAACACATTTTTCTCCAAAACTATAACAGATGCAAGCTTGTCCTGTTTGGTGGAGATGATATTTAATAAAATAAGTAGAAATCCACTAAAAGTTTTGTTTGGTTATCTTGCAATCCCGAGATAATCGTCTCCATGCTCCAAATCCATTTTAAAGCCATTTTTAAGGCATTTCGCGCATACATGAAATGAACACATTTTTCTCCAAAACTATAACAGATGCAAGCTTGTCCTGTTTGGTGGAGATGATATTTAATAAAATAAGTATAAATCCACTAAAAGTTTTGTTTGGTTATCTTGCAATCCCGAGATAATCGTCTCCATGCTCCAAATCCATTTTAAAGCCATTTTTAAGGCATTTCGCGCATACATGAAATGAACACATTTTTCTCCAAAACTATAACAGATGCAAGCTTGTCCTGTTTGGTGGAGATGATATTTAATAAAATAAGTAGAAATCCACTAAAAGTTTTGTTTGGTTATCTTGCAATCCCGAGATAATCGTCTCCATGCTCCAAATCCATTTTAAAGCCATTTTTAAGGCATTTCGCGCATACATGAAATGAACACATTTTTCTCCAAAACTATAACAGATGCAAGCTTGTCCTGTTTGGTGGAGATGATATTTAATAAAATAAGTAGAAATCCACTAAAAGTTTTGTTTGGTTATCTTGCAATCCCGAGATAATCGTCTCCATGCTCCAAATCCATTTTAAAGCCATTTTTAAGGCATTTCGCGCATACATGAAATGAACACATTTTTCTCCAAAACTATAACAGATGCAAGCTTGTCCTGTTTGGTGGAGATGATATTTAATAAAATAAGTAGAAATCCACTAAAAGTTTTGTTTGGTTATCTTGCAATCCCGAGATAATCGTCTCCATGCTCCAAATCCATTTTAAAGCCATTTTTAAGGCATTTCGCGCATACATGAAATGAACACATTTTTCTCCAAAACTATAACAGATGCAAGCTTGTCCTGTTTGGTGGAGATGATATTTAATAAAATAAGTAGAAATCCACTAAAAGTTTTGTTTGGTTATCTTGCAATCCCGAGATAATCGTCTCCATGCTCCAAATCCATTTTAAAGCCATTTTTAAGGCATTTCGCGCATACATGAAATGAACACATTTTTCTCCAAAACTATAACAGATGCAAGCTTGTCCTGTTTGGTGGAGATGATATTTAATAAAATAAGTAGAAATCCACTAAAAGTTTTGTTTGGTTATCTTGCAATCCCGAGATAATCGTCTCCATGCTCCAAATCCATTTTAAAGCCATTTTTAAGGCATTTCGCGCATACATGAAATGAACACATTTTTCTCCAAAACTATAACAGATGCAAGCTTGTCCTGTTTGGTGGAGATGATATTTAATAAAATAAGTAGAAATCCACTAAAAGTTTTGTTTGGTTATCTTGCAATCCCGAGATAATCGTCTCCATGCTCCAAATCCATTTTAAAGCCATTTTTAAGGCATTTCGCGCATACATGAAATGAACACATTTTTCTCCAAAACTATAACAGATGCAAGCTTGTCCTGTTTGGTGGAGATGATATTTAATAAAATAAGTAGAAATCCACTAAAAGTTTTGTTTGGTTATCTTGCAATCCCGAGATAATCGTCTCCATGCTCCAAATCCATTTTAAAGCCATTTTTAAGGCATTTCGCGCATACATGAAATGAACACATTTTTCTCCAAAACTATAACAGATGCAAGCTTGTCCTGTTTGGTGGAGATGATATTTAATAAAATAAGTAGAAATCCACTAAAAGTTTTGTTTGGTTATCTTGCAATCCCGAGATAATCGTCTCCATGCTCCAAATCCATTTTAAAGCCATTTTTAAGGCATTTCGCGCATACATGAAATGAACACATTTTTCTCCAAAACTATAACAGATGCAAGCTTGTCCTGTTTGGTGGAGATGATATTTAATAAAATAAGTAGAAATCCACTAAAAGTTTTGTTTGGTTATCTTGCAATCCCGAGATAATCGTCTCCATGCTCCAAATCCATTTTAAAGCCATTTTTAAGGCATTTCGCGCATACATGAAATGAACACATTTTTCTCCAAAACTATAACAGATGCAAGCTTGTCCTGTTTGGTGGAGATGATATTTAATAAAATAAGTAGAAATCCACTAAAAGTTTTGTTTGGTTATCTTGCAATCCCGAGATAATCGTCTCCATGCTCCAAATCCATTTTAAAGCCATTTTTAAGGCATTTCGCGCATACATGAAATGAACACATTTTTCTCCAAAACTATAACAGATGCAAGCTTGTCCTGTTTGGTGGAGATGATATTTAATAAAATAAGTAGAAATCCACTAAAAGTTTTGTTTGGTTATCTTGCAATCCCGAGATAATCGTCTCCATGCTCCAAATCCATTTTAAAGCCATTTTTAAGGCATTTCGCGCATACATGAAATGAACACATTTTTCTCCAAAACTATAACAGATGCAAGCTTGTCCTGTTTGGTGGAGATGATATTTAATAAAATAAGTAGAAATCCACTAAAAGTTTTGTTTGGTTATCTTGCAATCCCGAGATAATCGTCTCCATGCTCCAAATCCATTTTAAAGCCATTTTTAAGGCATTTCGCGCATACATGAAATGAACACATTTTTCTCCAAAACTATAACAGATGCAAGCTTGTCCTGTTTGGTGGAGATGATATTTAATAAAATAAGTAGAAATCCACTAAAAGTTTTGTTTGGTTATCTTGCAATCCCGAGATAATCGTCTCCATGCTCCAAATCCATTTTAAAGCCATTTTTAAGGCATTTCGCGCATACATGAAATGAACACATTTTTCTCCAAAACTATAACAGATGCAAGCTTGTCCTGTTTGGTGGAGATGATATTTAATAAAATAAGTAGAAATCCACTAAAAGTTTTGTTTGGTTATCTTGCAATCCCGAGATAATCGTCTCCATGCTCCAAATCCATTTTAAAGCCATTTTTAAGGCATTTCGCGCATACATGAAATGAACACATTTTTCTCCAAAACTATAACAGATGCAAGCTTGTCCTGTTTGGTGGAGATGATATTTAATAAAATAAGTAGAAATCCACTAAAAGTTTTGTTTGGTTATCTTGCAATCCCGAGATAATCGTCTCCATGCTCCAAATCCATTTTAAAGCCATTTTTAAGGCATTTCGCGCATACATGAAATGAACACATTTTTCTCCAAAACTATAACAGATGCAAGCTTGTCCTGTTTGGTGGAGATGATATTTAATAAAATAAGTAGAAATCCACTAAAAGTTTTGTTTGGTTATCTTGCAATCCCGAGATAATCGTCTCCATGCTCCAAATCCATTTTAAAGCCATTTTTAAGGCATTTCGCGCATACATGAAATGAACACATTTTTCTCCAAAACTATAACAGATGCAAGCTTGTCCTGTTTGGTGGAGATGATATTTAATAAAATAAGTAGAAATCCACTAAAAGTTTTGTTTGGTTATCTTGCAATCCCGAGATAATCGTCTCCATGCTCCAAATCCATTTTAAAGCCATTTTTAAGGCATTTCGCGCATACATGAAATGAACACATTTTTCTCCAAAACTATAACAGATGCAAGCTTGTCCTGTTTGGTGGAGATGATATTTAATAAAATAAGTAGAAATCCACTAAAAGTTTTGTTTGGTTATCTTGCAATCCCGAGATAATCGTCTCCATGCTCCAAATCCATTTTAAAGCCATTTTTAAGGCATTTCGCGCATACATGAAATGAACACATTTTTCTCCAAAACTATAACAGATGCAAGCTTGTCCTGTTTGGTGGAGATGATATTTAATAAAATAAGTAGAAATCCACTAAAAGTTTTGTTTGGTTATCTTGCAATCCCGAGATAATCGTCTCCATGCTCCAAATCCATTTTAAAGCCATTTTTAAGGCATTTCGCGCATACATGAAATGAACACATTTTTCTCCAAAACTATAACAGATGCAAGCTTGTCCTGTTTGGTGGAGATGATATTTAATAAAATAAGTAGAAATCCACTAAAAGTTTTGTTTGGTTATCTTGCAATCCCGAGATAATCGTCTCCATGCTCCAAATCCATTTTAAAGCCATTTTTAAGGCATTTCGCGCATACATGAAATGAACACATTTTTCTCCAAAACTATAACAGATGCAAGCTTGTCCTGTTTGGTGGAGATGATATTTAATAAAATAAGTAGAAATCCACTAAAAGTTTTGTTTGGTTATCTTGCAATCCCGAGATAATCGTCTCCATGCTCCAAATCCATTTTAAAGCCATTTTTAAGGCATTTCGCGCATACATGAAATGAACACATTTTTCTCCAAAACTATAACAGATGCAAGCTTGTCCTGTTTGGTGGAGATGATATTTAATAAAATAAGTAGAAATCCACTAAAAGTTTTGTTTGGTTATCTTGCAATCCCGAGATAATCGTCTCCATGCTCCAAATCCATTTTAAAGCCATTTTTAAGGCATTTCGCGCATACATGAAATGAACACATTTTTCTCCAAAACTATAACAGATGCAAGCTTGTCCTGTTTGGTGGAGATGATATTTAATAAAATAAGTAGAAATCCACTAAAAGTTTTGTTTGGTTATCTTGCAATCCCGAGATAATCGTCTCCATGCTCCAAATCCATTTTAAAGCCATTTTTAAGGCATTTCGCGCATACATGAAATGAACACATTTTTCTCCAAAACTATAACAGATGCAAGCTTGTCCTGTTTGGTGGAGATGATATTTAATAAAATAAGTAGAAATCCACTAAAAGTTTTGTTTGGTTATCTTGCAATCCCGAGATAATCGTCTCCATGCTCCAAATCCATTTTAAAGCCATTTTTAAGGCATTTCGCGCATACATGAAATGAACACATTTTTCTCCAAAACTATAACAGATGCAAGCTTGTCCTGTTTGGTGGAGATGATATTTAATAAAATAAGTAGAAATCCACTAAAAGTTTTGTTTGGTTATCTTGCAATCCCGAGATAATCGTCTCCATGCTCCAAATCCATTTTAAAGCCATTTTTAAGGCATTTCGCGCATACATGAAATGAACACATTTTTCTCCAAAACTATAACAGATGCAAGCTTGTCCTGTTTGGTGGAGATGATATTTAATAAAATAAGTAGAAATCCACTAAAAGTTTTGTTTGGTTATCTTGCAATCCCGAGATAATCGTCTCCATGCTCCAAATCCATTTTAAAGCCATTTTTAAGGCATTTCGCGCATACATGAAATGAACACATTTTTCTCCAAAACTATAACAGATGCAAGCTTGTCCTGTTTGGTGGAGATGATATTTAATAAAATAAGTAGAAATCCACTAAAAGTTTTGTTTGGTTATCTTGCAATCCCGAGATAATCGTCTCCATGCTCCAAATCCATTTTAAAGCCATTTTTAAGGCATTTCGCGCATACATGAAATGAACACATTTTTCTCCAAAACTATAACAGATGCAAGCTTGTCCTGTTTGGTGGAGATGATATTTAATAAAATAAGCTAGAAATCCACTAAAAGTTTTGTTTGGTTATCTTGCAATCCCGAGATAATCGTCTCCATGCTCCAAATCCATTTTAAAGCCATTTTTAAGGCATTTCGCGCATACATGAAATGAACACATTTTTCTCCAAAACTATAACAGATGCAAGCTTGTCCTGTTTGGTGGAGATGATATTTAATAAAATAAGTAGAAATCCACTAAAAGTTTTGTTTGGTTATCTTGCAATCCCGAGATAATCGTCTCCATGCTCCAAATCCATTTTAAAGCCATTTTTAAGGCATTTCGCGCATACATGAAATGAACACATTTTTCTCCAAAACTATAACAGATGCAAGCTTGTCCTGTTTGGTGGAGATGATATTTAATAAAATAAGTAGAAATCCACTAAAAGTTTTGTTTGGTTATCTTGCAATCCCGAGATAATCGTCTCCATGCTCCAAATCCATTTTAAAGCCATTTTTAAGGCATTTCGCGCATACATGAAATGAACACATTTTTCTCCAAAACTATAACAGATGCAAGCTTGTCCTGTTTGGTGGAGATGATATTTAATAAAATAAGTAGAAATCCACTAAAAGTTTTGTTTGGTTATCTTGCAATCCCGAGATAATCGTCTCCATGCTCCAAATCCATTTTAAAGCCATTTTTAAGGCATTTCGCGCATACATGAAATGAACACATTTTTCTCCAAAACTATAACAGATGCAAGCTTGTCCTGTTTGGTGGAGATGATATTTAATAAAATAAGTAGAAATCCACTAAAAGTTTTGTTTGGTTATCTTGCAATCCCGAGATAATCGTCTCCATGCTCCAAATCCATTTTAAAGCCATTTTTAAGGCATTTCGCGCATACATGAAATGAACACATTTTTCTCCAAAACTATAACAGATGCAAGCTTGTCCTGTTTGGTGGAGATGATATTTAATAAAATAAGTAGAAATCCACTAAAAGTTTTGTTTGGTTATCTTGCAATCCCGAGATAATCGTCTCCATGCTCCAAATCCATTTTAAAGCCATTTTTAAGGCATTTCGCGCATACATGAAATGAACACATTTTTCTCCAAAACTATAACAGATGCAAGCTTGTCCTGTTTGGTGGAGATGATATTTAATAAAATAAGTAGAAATCCACTAAAAGTTTTGTTTGGTTATCTTGCAATCCCGAGATAATCGTCTCCATGCTCCAAATCCATTTTAAAGCCATTTTTAAGGCATTTCGCGCATACATGAAATGAACACATTTTTCTCCAAAACTATAACAGATGCAAGCTTGTCCTGTTTGGTGGAGATGATATTTAATAAAATAAGTAGAAATCCACTAAAAGTTTTGTTTGGTTATCTTGCAATCCCGAGATAATCGTCTCCATGCTCCAAATCCATTTTAAAGCCATTTTTAAGGCATTTCGCGCATACATGAAATGAACACATTTTTCTCCAAAACTATAACAGATGCAAGCTTGTCCTGTTTGGTGGAGATGATATTTAATAAAATAAGTAGAAATCCACTAAAAGTTTTGTTTGGTTATCTTGCAATCCCGAGATAATCGTCTCCATGCTCCAAATCCATTTTAAAGCCATTTTTAAGGCATTTCGCGCATACATGAAATGAACACATTTTTCTCCAAAACTATAACAGATGCAAGCTTGTCCTGTTTGGTGGAGATGATATTTAATAAAATAAGTAGAAATCCACTAAAAGTTTTGTTTGGTTATCTTGCAATCCCGAGATAATCGTCTCCATGCTCCAAATCCATTTTAAAGCCATTTTTAAGGCATTTCGCGCATACATGAAATGAACACATTTTTCTCCAAAACTATAACAGATGCAAGCTTGTCCTGTTTGGTGGAGATGATATTTAATAAAATAAGTAGAAATCCACTAAAAGTTTTGTTTGGTTATCTTGCAATCCCGAGATAATCGTCTCCATGCTCCAAATCCATTTTAAAGCCATTTTTAAGGCATTTCGCGCATACATGAAATGAACACATTTTTCTCCAAAACTATAACAGATGCAAGCTTGTCCTGTTTGGTGGAGATGATATTTAATAAAATAAGTAGAAATCCACTAAAAGTTTTGTTTGGTTATCTTGCAATCCCGAGATAATCGTCTCCATGCTCCAAATCCATTTTAAAGCCATTTTTAAGGCATTTCGCGCATACATGAAATGAACACATTTTTCTCCAAAACTATAACAGATGCAAGCTTGTCCTGTTTGGTGGAGATGATATTTAATAAAATAAGTAGAAATCCACTAAAAGTTTTGTTTGGTTATCTTGCAATCCCGAGATAATCGTCTCCATGCTCCAAATCCATTTTAAAGCCATTTTTAAGGCATTTCGCGCATACATGAAATGAACACATTTTTCTCCAAAACTATAACAGATGCAAGCTTGTCCTGTTTGGTGGAGATGATATTTAATAAAATAAGTAGAAATCCACTAAAAGTTTTGTTTGGTTATCTTGCAATCCCGAGATAATCGTCTCCATGCTCCAAATCCATTTTAAAGCCATTTTTAAGGCATTTCGCGCATACATGAAATGAACACATTTTTCTCCAAAACTATAACAGATGCAAGCTTGTCCTGTTTGGTGGAGATGATATTTAATAAAATAAGTAGAAATCCACTAAAAGTTTTGTTTGGTTATCTTGCAATCCCGAGATAATCGTCTCCATGCTCCAAATCCATTTTAAAGCCATTTTTAAGGCATTTCGCGCATACATGAAATGAACACATTTTTCTCCAAAACTATAACAGATGCAAGCTTGTCCTGTTTGGTGGAGATGATATTTAATAAAATAAGTAGAAATCCACTAAAAGTTTTGTTTGGTTATCTTGCAATCCCGAGATAATCGTCTCCATGCTCCAAATCCATTTTAAAGCCATTTTTAAGGCATTTCGCGCATACATGAAATGAACACATTTTTCTCCAAAACTATAACAGATGCAAGCTTGTCCTGTTTGGTGGAGATGATATTTAATAAAATAAGTAGAAATCCACTAAAAGTTTTGTTTGGTTATCTTGCAATCCCGAGATAATCGTCTCCATGCTCCAAATCCATTTTAAAGCCATTTTTAAGGCATTTCGCGCATACATGAAATGAACACATTTTTCTCCAAAACTATAACAGATGCAAGCTTGTCCTGTTTGGTGGAGATGATATTTAATAAAATAAGTAGAAATCCACTAAAAGTTTTGTTTGGTTATCTTGCAATCCCGAGATAATCGTCTCCATGCTCCAAATCCATTTTAAAGCCATTTTTAAGGCATTTCGCGCATACATGAAATGAACACATTTTTCTCCAAAACTATAACAGATGCAAGCTTGTCCTGTTTGGTGGAGATGATATTTAATAAAATAAGTAGAAATCCACTAAAAGTTTTGTTTGGTTATCTTGCAATCCCGAGATAATCGTCTCCATGCTCCAAATCCATTTTAAAGCCATTTTTAAGGCATTTCGCGCATACATGAAATGAACACATTTTTCTCCAAAACTATAACAGATGCAAGCTTGTCCTGTTTGGTGGAGATGATATTTAATAAAATAAGTAGAAATCCACTAAAAGTTTTGTTTGGTTATCTTGCAATCCCGAGATAATCGTCTCCATGCTCCAAATCCATTTTAAAGCCATTTTTAAGGCATTTCGCGCATACATGAAATGAACACATTTTTCTCCAAAACTATAACAGATGCAAGCTTGTCCTGTTTGGTGGAGATGATATTTAATAAAATAAGTAGAAATCCACTAAAAGTTTTGTTTGGTTATCTTGCAATCCCGAGATAATCGTCTCCATGCTCCAAATCCATTTTAAAGCCATTTTTAAGGCATTTCGCGCATACATGAAATGAACACATTTTTCTCCAAAACTATAACAGATGCAAGCTTGTCCTGTTTGGTGGAGATGATATTTAATAAAATAAGTAGAAATCCACTAAAAGTTTTGTTTGGTTATCTTGCAATCCCGAGATAATCGTCTCCATGCTCCAAATCCATTTTAAAGCCATTTTTAAGGCATTTCGCGCATACATGAAATGAACACATTTTTCTCCAAAACTATAACAGATGCAAGCTTGTCCTGTTTGGTGGAGATGATATTTAATAAAATAAGTAGAAATCCACTAAAAGTTTTGTTTGGTTATCTTGCAATCCCGAGATAATCGTCTCCATGCTCCAAATCCATTTTAAAGCCATTTTTAAGGCATTTCGCGCATACATGAAATGAACACATTTTTCTCCAAAACTATAACAGATGCAAGCTTGTCCTGTTTGGTGGAGATGATATTTAATAAAATAAGTAGAAATCCACTAAAAGTTTTGTTTGGTTATCTTGCAATCCCGAGATAATCGTCTCCATGCTCCAAATCCATTTTAAAGCCATTTTTAAGGCATTTCGCGCATACATGAAATGAACACATTTTTCTCCAAAACTATAACAGATGCAAGCTTGTCCTGTTTGGTGGAGATGATATTTAATAAAATAAGTAGAAATCCACTAAAAGTTTTGTTTGGTTATCTTGCAATCCCGAGATAATCGTCTCCATGCTCCAAATCCATTTTAAAGCCATTTTTAAGGCATTTCGCGCATACATGAAATGAACACATTTTTCTCCAAAACTATAACAGATGCAAGCTTGTCCTGTTTGGTGGAGATGATATTTAATAAAATAAGTAGAAATCCACTAAAAGTTTTGTTTGGTTATCTTGCAATCCCGAGATAATCGTCTCCATGCTCCAAATCCATTTTAAAGCCATTTTTAAGGCATTTCGCGCATACATGAAATGAACACATTTTTCTCCAAAACTATAACAGATGCAAGCTTGTCCTGTTTGGTGGAGATGATATTTAATAAAATAAGTAGAAATCCACTAAAAGTTTTGTTTGGTTATCTTGCAATCCCGAGATAATCGTCTCCATGCTCCAAATCCATTTTAAAGCCATTTTTAAGGCATTTCGCGCATACATGAAATGAACACATTTTTCTCCAAAACTATAACAGATGCAAGCTTGTCCTGTTTGGTGGAGATGATATTTAATAAAATAAGTAGAAATCCACTAAAAGTTTTGTTTGGTTATCTTGCAATCCCGAGATAATCGTCTCCATGCTCCAAATCCATTTTAAAGCCATTTTTAAGGCATTTCGCGCATACATGAAATGAACACATTTTTCTCCAAAACTATAACAGATGCAAGCTTGTCCTGTTTGGTGGAGATGATATTTAATAAAATAAGTAGAAATCCACTAAAAGTTTTGTTTGGTTATCTTGCAATCCCGAGATAATCGTCTCCATGCTCCAAATCCATTTTAAAGCCATTTTTAAGGCATTTCGCGCATACATGAAATGAACACATTTTTCTCCAAAACTATAACAGATGCAAGCTTGTCCTGTTTGGTGGAGATGATATTTAATAAAATAAGTAGAAATCCACTAAAAGTTTTGTTTGGTTATCTTGCAATCCCGAGATAATCGTCTCCATGCTCCAAATCCATTTTAAAGCCATTTTTAAGGCATTTCGCGCATACATGAAATGAACACATTTTTCTCCAAAACTATAACAGATGCAAGCTTGTCCTGTTTGGTGGAGATGATATTTAATAAAATAAGTAGAAATCCACTAAAAGTTTTGTTTGGTTATCTTGCAATCCCGAGATAATCGTCTCCATGCTCCAAATCCATTTTAAAGCCATTTTTAAGGCATTTCGCGCATACATGAAATGAACACATTTTTCTCCAAAACTATAACAGATGCAAGCTTGTCCTGTTTGGTGGAGATGATATTTAATAAAATAAGTAGAAATCCACTAAAAGTTTTGTTTGGTTATCTTGCAATCCCGAGATAATCGTCTCCATGCTCCAAATCCATTTTAAAGCCATTTTTAAGGCATTTCGCGCATACATGAAATGAACACATTTTTCTCCAAAACTATAACAGATGCAAGCTTGTCCTGTTTGGTGGAGATGATATTTAATAAAATAAGTAGAAATCCACTAAAAGTTTTGTTTGGTTATCTTGCAATCCCGAGATAATCGTCTCCATGCTCCAAATCCATTTTAAAGCCATTTTTAAGGCATTTCGCGCATACATGAAATGAACACATTTTTCTCCAAAACTATAACAGATGCAAGCTTGTCCTGTTTGGTGGAGATGATATTTAATAAAATAAGTAGAAATCCACTAAAAGTTTTGTTTGGTTATCTTGCAATCCCGAGATAATCGTCTCCATGCTCCAAATCCATTTTAAAGCCATTTTTAAGGCATTTCGCGCATACATGAAATGAACACATTTTTCTCCAAAACTATAACAGATGCAAGCTTGTCCTGTTTGGTGGAGATGATATTTAATAAAATAAGTAGAAATCCACTAAAAGTTTTGTTTGGTTATCTTGCAATCCCGAGATAATCGTCTCCATGCTCCAAATCCATTTTAAAGCCATTTTTAAGGCATTTCGCGCATACATGAAATGAACACATTTTTCTCCAAAACTATAACAGATGCAAGCTTGTCCTGTTTGGTGGAGATGATATTTAATAAAATAAGTAGAAATCCACTAAAAGTTTTGTTTGGTTATCTTGCAATCCCGAGATAATCGTCTCCATGCTCCAAATCCATTTTAAAGCCATTTTTAAGGCATTTCGCGCATACATGAAATGAACACATTTTTCTCCAAAACTATAACAGATGCAAGCTTGTCCTGTTTGGTGGAGATGATATTTAATAAAATAAGTAGAAATCCACTAAAAGTTTTGTTTGGTTATCTTGCAATCCCGAGATAATCGTCTCCATGCTCCAAATCCATTTTAAAGCCATTTTTAAGGCATTTCGCGCATACATGAAATGAACACATTTTTCTCCAAAACTATAACAGATGCAAGCTTGTCCTGTTTGGTGGAGATGATATTTAATAAAATAAGTAGAAATCCACTAAAAGTTTTGTTTGGTTATCTTGCAATCCCGAGATAATCGTCTCCATGCTCCAAATCCATTTTAAAGCCATTTTTAAGGCATTTCGCGCATACATGAAATGAACACATTTTTCTCCAAAACTATAACAGATGCAAGCTTGTCCTGTTTGGTGGAGATGATATTTAATAAAATAAGTAGAAATCCACTAAAAGTTTTGTTTGGTTATCTTGCAATCCCGAGATAATCGTCTCCATGCTCCAAATCCATTTTAAAGCCATTTTTAAGGCATTTCGCGCATACATGAAATGAACACATTTTTCTCCAAAACTATAACAGATGCAAGCTTGTCCTGTTTGGTGGAGATGATATTTAATAAAATAAGTAGAAATCCACTAAAAGTTTTGTTTGGTTATCTTGCAATCCCGAGATAATCGTCTCCATGCTCCAAATCCATTTTAAAGCCATTTTTAAGGCATTTCGCGCATACATGAAATGAACACATTTTTCTCCAAAACTATAACAGATGCAAGCTTGTCCTGTTTGGTGGAGATGATATTTAATAAAATAAGTAGAAATCCACTAAAAGTTTTGTTTGGTTATCTTGCAATCCCGAGATAATCGTCTCCATGCTCCAAATCCATTTTAAAGCCATTTTTAAGGCATTTCGCGCATACATGAAATGAACACATTTTTCTCCAAAACTATAACAGATGCAAGCTTGTCCTGTTTGGTGGAGATGATATTTAATAAAATAAGTAGAAATCCACTAAAAGTTTTGTTTGGTTATCTTGCAATCCCGAGATAATCGTCTCCATGCTCCAAATCCATTTTAAAGCCATTTTTAAGGCATTTCGCGCATACATGAAATGAACACATTTTTCTCCAAAACTATAACAGATGCAAGCTTGTCCTGTTTGGTGGAGATGATATTTAATAAAATAAGTAGAAATCCACTAAAAGTTTTGTTTGGTTATCTTGCAATCCCGAGATAATCGTCTCCATGCTCCAAATCCATTTTAAAGCCATTTTTAAGGCATTTCGCGCATACATGAAATGAACACATTTTTCTCCAAAACTATAACAGATGCAAGCTTGTCCTGTTTGGTGGAGATGATATTTAATAAAATAAGTAGAAATCCACTAAAAGTTTTGTTTGGTTATCTTGCAATCCCGAGATAATCGTCTCCATGCTCCAAATCCATTTTAAAGCCATTTTTAAGGCATTTCGCGCATACATGAAATGAACACATTTTTCTCCAAAACTATAACAGATGCAAGCTTGTCCTGTTTGGTGGAGATGATATTTAATAAAATAAGTAGAAATCCACTAAAAGTTTTGTTTGGTTATCTTGCAATCCCGAGATAATCGTCTCCATGCTCCAAATCCATTTTAAAGCCATTTTTAAGGCATTTCGCGCATACATGAAATGAACACATTTTTCTCCAAAACTATAACAGATGCAAGCTTGTCCTGTTTGGTGGAGATGATATTTAATAAAATAAGTAGAAATCCACTAAAAGTTTTGTTTGGTTATCTTGCAATCCCGAGATAATCGTCTCCATGCTCCAAATCCATTTTAAAGCCATTTTTAAGGCATTTCGCGCATACATGAAATGAACACATTTTTCTCCAAAACTATAACAGATGCAAGCTTGTCCTGTTTGGTGGAGATGATATTTAATAAAATAAGTAGAAATCCACTAAAAGTTTTGTTTGGTTATCTTGCAATCCCGAGATAATCGTCTCCATGCTCCAAATCCATTTTAAAGCCATTTTTAAGGCATTTCGCGCATACATGAAATGAACACATTTTTCTCCAAAACTATAACAGATGCAAGCTTGTCCTGTTTGGTGGAGATGATATTTAATAAAATAAGTAGAAATCCACTAAAAGTTTTGTTTGGTTATCTTGCAATCCCGAGATAATCGTCTCCATGCTCCAAATCCATTTTAAAGCCATTTTTAAGGCATTTCGCGCATACATGAAATGAACACATTTTTCTCCAAAACTATAACAGATGCAAGCTTGTCCTGTTTGGTGGAGATGATATTTAATAAAATAAGTAGAAATCCACTAAAAGTTTTGTTTGGTTATCTTGCAATCCCGAGATAATCGTCTCCATGCTCCAAATCCATTTTAAAGCCATTTTTAAGGCATTTCGCGCATACATGAAATGAACACATTTTTCTCCAAAACTATAACAGATGCAAGCTTGTCCTGTTTGGTGGAGATGATATTTAATAAAATAAGTAGAAATCCACTAAAAGTTTTGTTTGGTTATCTTGCAATCCCGAGATAATCGTCTCCATGCTCCAAATCCATTTTAAAGCCATTTTTAAGGCATTTCGCGCATACATGAAATGAACACATTTTTCTCCAAAACTATAACAGATGCAAGCTTGTCCTGTTTGGTGGAGATGATATTTAATAAAATAAGTAGAAATCCACTAAAAGTTTTGTTTGGTTATCTTGCAATCCCGAGATAATCGTCTCCATGCTCCAAATCCATTTTAAAGCCATTTTTAAGGCATTTCGCGCATACATGAAATGAACACATTTTTCTCCAAAACTATAACAGATGCAAGCTTGTCCTGTTTGGTGGAGATGATATTTAATAAAATAAGTAGAAATCCACTAAAAGTTTTGTTTGGTTATCTTGCAATCCCGAGATAATCGTCTCCATGCTCCAAATCCATTTTAAAGCCATTTTTAAGGCATTTCGCGCATACATGAAATGAACACATTTTTCTCCAAAACTATAACAGATGCAAGCTTGTCCTGTTTGGTGGAGATGATATTTAATAAAATAAGTAGAAATCCACTAAAAGTTTTGTTTGGTTATCTTGCAATCCCGAGATAATCGTCTCCATGCTCCAAATCCATTTTAAAGCCATTTTTAAGGCATTTCGCGCATACATGAAATGAACACATTTTTCTCCAAAACTATAACAGATGCAAGCTTGTCCTGTTTGGTGGAGATGATATTTAATAAAATAAGTAGAAATCCACTAAAAGTTTTGTTTGGTTATCTTGCAATCCCGAGATAATCGTCTCCATGCTCCAAATCCATTTTAAAGCCATTTTTAAGGCATTTCGCGCATACATGAAATGAACACATTTTTCTCCAAAACTATAACAGATGCAAGCTTGTCCTGTTTGGTGGAGATGATATTTAATAAAATAAGTAGAAATCCACTAAAAGTTTTGTTTGGTTATCTTGCAATCCCGAGATAATCGTCTCCATGCTCCAAATCCATTTTAAAGCCATTTTTAAGGCATTTCGCGCATACATGAAATGAACACATTTTTCTCCAAAACTATAACAGATGCAAGCTTGTCCTGTTTGGTGGAGATGATATTTAATAAAATAAGTAGAAATCCACTAAAAGTTTTGTTTGGTTATCTTGCAATCCCGAGATAATCGTCTCCATGCTCCAAATCCATTTTAAAGCCATTTTTAAGGCATTTCGCGCATACATGAAATGAACACATTTTTCTCCAAAACTATAACAGATGCAAGCTTGTCCTGTTTGGTGGAGATGATATTTAATAAAATAAGTAGAAATCCACTAAAAGTTTTGTTTGGTTATCTTGCAATCCCGAGATAATCGTCTCCATGCTCCAAATCCATTTTAAAGCCATTTTTAAGGCATTTCGCGCATACATGAAATGAACACATTTTTCTCCAAAACTATAACAGATGCAAGCTTGTCCTGTTTGGTGGAGATGATATTTAATAAAATAAGTAGAAATCCACTAAAAGTTTTGTTTGGTTATCTTGCAATCCCGAGATAATCGTCTCCATGCTCCAAATCCATTTTAAAGCCATTTTTAAGGCATTTCGCGCATACATGAAATGAACACATTTTTCTCCAAAACTATAACAGATGCAAGCTTGTCCTGTTTGGTGGAGATGATATTTAATAAAATAAGTAGAAATCCACTAAAAGTTTTGTTTGGTTATCTTGCAATCCCGAGATAATCGTCTCCATGCTCCAAATCCATTTTAAAGCCATTTTTAAGGCATTTCGCGCATACATGAAATGAACACATTTTTCTCCAAAACTATAACAGATGCAAGCTTGTCCTGTTTGGTGGAGATGATATTTAATAAAATAAGTAGAAATCCACTAAAAGTTTTGTTTGGTTATCTTGCAATCCCGAGATAATCGTCTCCATGCTCCAAATCCATTTTAAAGCCATTTTTAAGGCATTTCGCGCATACATGAAATGAACACATTTTTCTCCAAAACTATAACAGATGCAAGCTTGTCCTGTTTGGTGGAGATGATATTTAATAAAATAAGTAGAAATCCACTAAAAGTTTTGTTTGGTTATCTTGCAATCCCGAGATAATCGTCTCCATGCTCCAAATCCATTTTAAAGCCATTTTTAAGGCATTTCGCGCATACATGAAATGAACACATTTTTCTCCAAAACTATAACAGATGCAAGCTTGTCCTGTTTGGTGGAGATGATATTTAATAAAATAAGTAGAAATCCACTAAAAGTTTTGTTTGGTTATCTTGCAATCCCGAGATAATCGTCTCCATGCTCCAAATCCATTTTAAAGCCATTTTTAAGGCATTTCGCGCATACATGAAATGAACACATTTTTCTCCAAAACTATAACAGATGCAAGCTTGTCCTGTTTGGTGGAGATGATATTTAATAAAATAAGTAGAAATCCACTAAAAGTTTTGTTTGGTTATCTTGCAATCCCGAGATAATCGTCTCCATGCTCCAAATCCATTTTAAAGCCATTTTTAAGGCATTTCGCGCATACATGAAATGAACACATTTTTCTCCAAAACTATAACAGATGCAAGCTTGTCCTGTTTGGTGGAGATGATATTTAATAAAATAAGTAGAAATCCACTAAAAGTTTTGTTTGGTTATCTTGCAATCCCGAGATAATCGTCTCCATGCTCCAAATCCATTTTAAAGCCATTTTTAAGGCATTTCGCGCATACATGAAATGAACACATTTTTCTCCAAAACTATAACAGATGCAAGCTTGTCCTGTTTGGTGGAGATGATATTTAATAAAATAAGTAGAAATCCACTAAAAGTTTTGTTTGGTTATCTTGCAATCCCGAGATAATCGTCTCCATGCTCCAAATCCATTTTAAAGCCATTTTTAAGGCATTTCGCGCATACATGAAATGAACACATTTTTCTCCAAAACTATAACAGATGCAAGCTTGTCCTGTTTGGTGGAGATGATATTTAATAAAATAAGTAGAAATCCACTAAAAGTTTTGTTTGGTTATCTTGCAATCCCGAGATAATCGTCTCCATGCTCCAAATCCATTTTAAAGCCATTTTTAAGGCATTTCGCGCATACATGAAATGAACACATTTTTCTCCAAAACTATAACAGATGCAAGCTTGTCCTGTTTGGTGGAGATGATATTTAATAAAATAAGTAGAAATCCACTAAAAGTTTTGTTTGGTTATCTTGCAATCCCGAGATAATCGTCTCCATGCTCCAAATCCATTTTAAAGCCATTTTTAAGGCATTTCGCGCATACATGAAATGAACACATTTTTCTCCAAAACTATAACAGATGCAAGCTTGTCCTGTTTGGTGGAGATGATATTTAATAAAATAAGTAGAAATCCACTAAAAGTTTTGTTTGGTTATCTTGCAATCCCGAGATAATCGTCTCCATGCTCCAAATCCATTTTAAAGCCATTTTTAAGGCATTTCGCGCATACATGAAATGAACACATTTTTCTCCAAAACTATAACAGATGCAAGCTTGTCCTGTTTGGTGGAGATGATATTTAATAAAATAAGTAGAAATCCACTAAAAGTTTTGTTTGGTTATCTTGCAATCCCGAGATAATCGTCTCCATGCTCCAAATCCATTTTAAAGCCATTTTTAAGGCATTTCGCGCATACATGAAATGAACACATTTTTCTCCAAAACTATAACAGATGCAAGCTTGTCCTGTTTGGTGGAGATGATATTTAATAAAATAAGTAGAAATCCACTAAAAGTTTTGTTTGGTTATCTTGCAATCCCGAGATAATCGTCTCCATGCTCCAAATCCATTTTAAAGCCATTTTTAAGGCATTTCGCGCATACATGAAATGAACACATTTTTCTCCAAAACTATAACAGATGCAAGCTTGTCCTGTTTGGTGGAGATGATATTTAATAAAATAAGTAGAAATCCACTAAAAGTTTTGTTTGGTTATCTTGCAATCCCGAGATAATCGTCTCCATGCTCCAAATCCATTTTAAAGCCATTTTTAAGGCATTTCGCGCATACATGAAATGAACACATTTTTCTCCAAAACTATAACAGATGCAAGCTTGTCCTGTTTGGTGGAGATGATATTTAATAAAATAAGTAGAAATCCACTAAAAGTTTTGTTTGGTTATCTTGCAATCCCGAGATAATCGTCTCCATGCTCCAAATCCATTTTAAAGCCATTTTTAAGGCATTTCGCGCATACATGAAATGAACACATTTTTCTCCAAAACTATAACAGATGCAAGCTTGTCCTGTTTGGTGGAGATGATATTTAATAAAATAAGTAGAAATCCACTAAAAGTTTTGTTTGGTTATCTTGCAATCCCGAGATAATCGTCTCCATGCTCCAAATCCATTTTAAAGCCATTTTTAAGGCATTTCGCGCATACATGAAATGAACACATTTTTCTCCAAAACTATAACAGATGCAAGCTTGTCCTGTTTGGTGGAGATGATATTTAATAAAATAAGTAGAAATCCACTAAAAGTTTTGTTTGGTTATCTTGCAATCCCGAGATAATCGTCTCCATGCTCCAAATCCATTTTAAAGCCATTTTTAAGGCATTTCGCGCATACATGAAATGAACACATTTTTCTCCAAAACTATAACAGATGCAAGCTTGTCCTGTTTGGTGGAGATGATATTTAATAAAATAAGTAGAAATCCACTAAAAGTTTTGTTTGGTTATCTTGCAATCCCGAGATAATCGTCTCCATGCTCCAAATCCATTTTAAAGCCATTTTTAAGGCATTTCGCGCATACATGAAATGAACACATTTTTCTCCAAAACTATAACAGATGCAAGCTTGTCCTGTTTGGTGGAGATGATATTTAATAAAATAAGTAGAAATCCACTAAAAGTTTTGTTTGGTTATCTTGCAATCCCGAGATAATCGTCTCCATGCTCCAAATCCATTTTAAAGCCATTTTTAAGGCATTTCGCGCATACATGAAATGAACACATTTTTCTCCAAAACTATAACAGATGCAAGCTTGTCCTGTTTGGTGGAGATGATATTTAATAAAATAAGTAGAAATCCACTAAAAGTTTTGTTTGGTTATCTTGCAATCCCGAGATAATCGTCTCCATGCTCCAAATCCATTTTAAAGCCATTTTTAAGGCATTTCGCGCATACATGAAATGAACACATTTTTCTCCAAAACTATAACAGATGCAAGCTTGTCCTGTTTGGTGGAGATGATATTTAATAAAATAAGTAGAAATCCACTAAAAGTTTTGTTTGGTTATCTTGCAATCCCGAGATAATCGTCTCCATGCTCCAAATCCATTTTAAAGCCATTTTTAAGGCATTTCGCGCATACATGAAATGAACACATTTTTCTCCAAAACTATAACAGATGCAAGCTTGTCCTGTTTGGTGGAGATGATATTTAATAAAATAAGTAGAAATCCACTAAAAGTTTTGTTTGGTTATCTTGCAATCCCGAGATAATCGTCTCCATGCTCCAAATCCATTTTAAAGCCATTTTTAAGGCATTTCGCGCATACATGAAATGAACACATTTTTCTCCAAAACTATAACAGATGCAAGCTTGTCCTGTTTGGTGGAGATGATATTTAATAAAATAAGTAGAAATCCACTAAAAGTTTTGTTTGGTTATCTTGCAATCCCGAGATAATCGTCTCCATGCTCCAAATCCATTTTAAAGCCATTTTTAAGGCATTTCGCGCATACATGAAATGAACACATTTTTCTCCAAAACTATAACAGATGCAAGCTTGTCCTGTTTGGTGGAGATGATATTTAATAAAATAAGTAGAAATCCACTAAAAGTTTTGTTTGGTTATCTTGCAATCCCGAGATAATCGTCTCCATGCTCCAAATCCATTTTAAAGCCATTTTTAAGGCATTTCGCGCATACATGAAATGAACACATTTTTCTCCAAAACTATAACAGATGCAAGCTTGTCCTGTTTGGTGGAGATGATATTTAATAAAATAAGTAGAAATCCACTAAAAGTTTTGTTTGGTTATCTTGCAATCCCGAGATAATCGTCTCCATGCTCCAAATCCATTTTAAAGCCATTTTTAAGGCATTTCGCGCATACATGAAATGAACACATTTTTCTCCAAAACTATAACAGATGCAAGCTTGTCCTGTTTGGTGGAGATGATATTTAATAAAATAAGTAGAAATCCACTAAAAGTTTTGTTTGGTTATCTTGCAATCCCGAGATAATCGTCTCCATGCTCCAAATCCATTTTAAAGCCATTTTTAAGGCATTTCGCGCATACATGAAATGAACACATTTTTCTCCAAAACTATAACAGATGCAAGCTTGTCCTGTTTGGTGGAGATGATATTTAATAAAATAAGTAGAAATCCACTAAAAGTTTTGTTTGGTTATCTTGCAATCCCGAGATAATCGTCTCCATGCTCCAAATCCATTTTAAAGCCATTTTTAAGGCATTTCGCGCATACATGAAATGAACACATTTTTCTCCAAAACTATAACAGATGCAAGCTTGTCCTGTTTGGTGGAGATGATATTTAATAAAATAAGTAGAAATCCACTAAAAGTTTTGTTTGGTTATCTTGCAATCCCGAGATAATCGTCTCCATGCTCCAAATCCATTTTAAAGCCATTTTTAAGGCATTTCGCGCATACATGAAATGAACACATTTTTCTCCAAAACTATAACAGATGCAAGCTTGTCCTGTTTGGTGGAGATGATATTTAATAAAATAAGTAGAAATCCACTAAAAGTTTTGTTTGGTTATCTTGCAATCCCGAGATAATCGTCTCCATGCTCCAAATCCATTTTAAAGCCA
>NW_027443370.1:0-47815 GCF_048569485.1 Anomaloglossus baeobatrachus | reverse complement strand
CAACCTGTCCTGTCCGTCTTTTTGTATCGTGAATTGGAAAGACTGCAAGGGGGAGGGGAGTTGCTTGCGCCCTAAAGGAGGAGTTATTCAGATTCATTGCAGTGGGCGGCGGCTGCAAAACGCACCATTCTTCTTGTTTTGGCTCTGCAAAGCAGCCTTTTCAAGGGTTGGCTTGGGTGACAAAATGTCTTGTGTAGGCGTGGGTTTGTCTCCCTCTCGCTCTCTCTCCCTAAGATGTGTCCGGCATAGGCCAGGGTGCCACTCGAGGCCCAAACCAATTCTGGTTATCGCTTCTCGGCCTTTTGGCTAAGATCAAGTGTAGTATCTGTTCTTATCAGTTTAATATCTGATACGTCCCCTATCTGGGGACCATATATTAAATGGATTTTTAGAACAGGGAGATGGAAAAAGAGCTTGCTCTGTCCACTCCACGCATTGACCTGGTATTGCAGTACCTCCAGGAACGGTGCACCCCTTCTTAACCCAGTTTCCAAAAGCAGAACTCAATTCACCTGATTCATATTAGCCCGATTTAATGAATTGGAAGAAAGCATACGTCTTCATATGCACCTCAATTTGGCCCATTCACTTTTCACACTTCCTCCTTTTGTTTTTTATCTTTCACACTTTTGACTTTCTTTATTCATCCAAATAGCAAACTCATCACCACTCAACCTGACCAACTCGGCTATGTCCCCGTGCTGCAGTTCTCTGTCTTATCTAGATCATTTGCAATTGAATGGAATAGATCCCTTTTGGACAAAGTGGATTCACCTGCTGCTGCAGTGACCACAGGTGTGATAACATCTAGAATTGGCATCTGGTGCGATCTCTCCGCTTCCACTCCAAAGAAAGTTACCTGTTTATTCCTATCATGCATTGGTTTTTGGGGTTTTCTTTGAGTAATGATGATCTCTTTAGTAGTCTGTTGGCGCCCTCTCCTGGAGGAATAGTTTGCTTGCTCTTGGACATTCTAAAAGAGAGGTCATGATAGACATTGAGCTTCTGAGCTCAATTGGGGACAGTCATGGGTGATGAATGTTTGCAACCTACTGCGAAGCCTCATACCGCAATATAAGGAACGTCAAATACTAAGAAAGGGCGGCCTATGAAAGAATTACTACTTTCAATAAGTACACTTAAACGGCTAATTGGGAATAGAAAAACTGTAAAAAGCCCTCTGAGAAAGCCCCCCTCTAACCTTTGATAGTAAGCTTTTCTGTAGTCTGCCTGTTGATGTATTTTCCGTTTGAACTGTGCACAACATGAAGAGACGGAACACTGGCGGCTTGTCACAATGCCCCCCGATGACATCACAATAGCGCTGCTGCCTAGAAAACAAGCTGCGCAGAAGAAGTTGTTCTTTGGGTGGGAGGGTGGGCTAGTGGAAGGAGAGGGGCAATCTCTTTTTTTCCCGGGTGGTAGGGGGATGACAGGAGAAGGGAAGCGGGTGGTGAGAAAGGTACAGAGGGCAGGGTTTGGGGGCTGGGAAGGAAAGGGAAAAGATTAGGGTTTGGGGATGATGAAAGGGCTTTCTACGGGTAAGGATGGCAAAGGGTGGCAGTGACGGAAAGTCAGGCAACCTGTCCTGTCCGTCTTTTTGTATCGTGAATTGGAAAGACTGCAAGGGGGAGGGGAGTTGCTTGCGCCCTAAAGGAGGAGTTATTCAGATTCATTGCAGTGGGCGGCGGCTGCAAAACGCACCATTCTTCTTGTTTTGGCTCTGCAAAGCAGCCTTTTCAAGGGTTGGCTTGGGTGACAAAATGTCTTGTGTAGGCGTGGGTTTGTCTCCCTCTCGCTCTCTCTCCCTAAGATGTGTCCGGCATAGGCCAGGGTGCCACTCGAGGCCCAAACCAATTCTGGTTATCGCTTCTCGGCCTTTTGGCTAAGATCAAGTGTAGTATCTGTTCTTATCAGTTTAATATCTGATACGTCCCCTATCTGGGGACCATATATTAAATGGATTTTTAGAACAGGGAGATGGAAAAAGAGCTTGCTCTGTCCACTCCACGCATTGACCTGGTATTGCAGTACCTCCAGGAACGGTGCACCCCTTCTTAACCCAGTTTCCAAAAGCAGAACTCAATTCACCTGATTCATATTAGCCCGATTTAATGAATTGGAAGAAAGCATACGTCTTCATATGCACCTCAATTTGGCCCATTCACTTTTCACACTTCCTCCTTTTGTTTTTTATCTTTCACACTTTTGACTTTCTTTATTCATCCAAATAGCAAACTCATCACCACTCAACCTGACCAACTCGGCTATGTCCCCGTGCTGCAGTTCTCTGTCTTATCTAGATCATTTGCAATTGAATGGAATAGATCCCTTTTGGACAAAGTGGATTCACCTGCTGCTGCAGTGACCACAGGTGTGATAACATCTAGAATTGGCATCTGGTGCGATCTCTCCGCTTCCACTCCAAAGAAAGTTACCTGTTTATTCCTATCATGCATTGGTTTTTGGGGTTTTCTTTGAGTAATGATGATCTCTTTAGTAGTCTGTTGGCGCCCTCTCCTGGAGGAATAGTTTGCTTGCTCTTGGACATTCTAAAAGAGAGGTCATGATAGACATTGAGCTTCTGAGCTCAATTGGGGACAGTCATGGGTGATGAATGTTTGCAACCTACTGCGAAGCCTCATACCGCAATATAAGGAACGTCAAATACTAAGAAAGGGCGGCCTATGAAAGAATTACTACTTTCAATAAGTACACTTAAACGGCTAATTGGGAATAGAAAAACTGTAAAAAGCCCTCTGAGAAAGCCCCCCTCTAACCTTTGATAGTAAGCTTTTCTGTAGTCTGCCTGTTGATGTATTTTCCGTTTGAACTGTGCACAACATGAAGAGACGGAACACTGGCGGCTTGTCACAATGCCCCCCGATGACATCACAATAGCGCTGCTGCCTAGAAAACAAGCTGCGCAGAAGAAGTTGTTCTTTGGGTGGGAGGGTGGGCTAGTGGAAGGAGGGGGCAATCTCTTTTTTTCCCGGGTGGTAGGGGGATGACAGGAGAAGGGAAGCGGGTGGTGAGAAAGGTACAGAGGGCAGGGTTTGGGGGCTGGGAAGGAAAGGGAAAAGATTAGGGTTTGGGGATGATGAAAGGGCTTTCTACGGGTAAGGATGGCAAAGGGTGGCAGTGACGGAAAGTCAGGCAACCTGTCCTGTCCGTCTTTTTGTATCGTGAATTGGAAAGACTGCAAGGGGGAGGGGAGTTGCTTGCGCCCTAAAGGAGGAGTTATTCAGATTCATTGCAGTGGGCGGCGGCTGCAAAACGCACCATTCTTCTTGTTTTGGCTCTGCAAAGCAGCCTTTTCAAGGGTTGGCTTGGGTGACAAAATGTCTTGTGTAGGCGTGGGTTTGTCTCCCTCTCGCTCTCTCTCCCTAAGATGTGTCCGGCATAGGCCAGGGTGCCACTCGAGGCCCAAACCAATTCTGGTTATCGCTTCTCGGCCTTTTGGCTAAGATCAAGTGTAGTATCTGTTCTTATCAGTTTAATATCTGATACGTCCCCTATCTGGGGACCATATATTAAATGGATTTTTAGAACAGGGAGATGGAAAAAGAGCTTGCTCTGTCCACTCCACGCATTGACCTGGTATTGCAGTACCTCCAGGAACGGTGCACCCCTTCTTAACCCAGTTTCCAAAAGCAGAACTCAATTCACCTGATTCATATTAGCCCGATTTAATGAATTGGAAGAAAGCATACGTCTTCATATGCACCTCAATTTGGCCCATTCACTTTTCACACTTCCTCCTTTTGTTTTTTATCTTTCACACTTTTGACTTTCTTTATTCATCCAAATAGCAAACTCATCACCACTCAACCTGACCAACTCGGCTATGTCCCCGTGCTGCAGTTCTCTGTCTTATCTAGATCATTTGCAATTGAATGGAATAGATCCCTTTTGGACAAAGTGGATTCACCTGCTGCTGCAGTGACCACAGGTGTGATAACATCTAGAATTGGCATCTGGTGCGATCTCTCCGCTTCCACTCCAAAGAAAGTTACCTGTTTATTCCTATCATGCATTGGTTTTTGGGGTTTTCTTTGAGTAATGATGATCTCTTTAGTAGTCTGTTGGCGCCCTCTCCTGGAGGAATAGTTTGCTTGCTCTTGGACATTCTAAAAGAGAGGTCATGATAGACATTGAGCTTCTGAGCTCAATTGGGGACAGTCATGGGTGATGAATGTTTGCAACCTACTGCGAAGCCTCATACCGCAATATAAGGAACGTCAAATACTAAGAAAGGGCGGCCTATGAAAGAATTACTACTTTCAATAAGTACACTTAAACGGCTAATTGGGAATAGAAAAACTGTAAAAAGCCCTCTGAGAAAGCCCCCCTCTAACCTTTGATAGTAAGCTTTTCTGTAGTCTGCCTGTTGATGTATTTTCCGTTTGAACTGTGCACAACATGAAGAGACGGAACACTGGCGGCTTGTCACAATGCCCCCCGATGACATCACAATAGCGCTGCTGCCTAGAAAACAAGCTGCGCAGAAGAAGTTGTTCTTTGGGTGGGAGGGTGGGCTAGTGGAAGGAGGGGGCAATCTCTTTTTTTCCCGGGTGGTAGGGGGATGACAGGAGAAGGGAAGCGGGTGGTGAGAAAGGTACAGAGGGCAGGGTTTGGGGGCTGGGAAGGAAAGGGAAAAGATTAGGGTTTGGGGATGATGAAAGGGCTTTCTACGGGTAAGGATGGCAAAGGGTGGCAGTGACGGAAAGTCAGGCAACCTGTCCTGTCCGTCTTTTTGTATCGTGAATTGGAAAGACTGCAAGGGGGAGGGGAGTTGCTTGCGCCCTAAAGGAGGAGTTATTCAGATTCATTGCAGTGGGCGGCGGCTGCAAAACGCACCATTCTTCTTGTTTTGGCTCTGCAAAGCAGCCTTTTCAAGGGTTGGCTTGGGTGACAAAATGTCTTGTGTAGGCGTGGGTTTGTCTCCCTCTCGCTCTCTCTCCCTAAGATGTGTCCGGCATAGGCCAGGGTGCCACTCGAGGCCCAAACCAATTCTGGTTATCGCTTCTCGGCCTTTTGGCTAAGATCAAGTGTAGTATCTGTTCTTATCAGTTTAATATCTGATACGTCCCCTATCTGGGGACCATATATTAAATGGATTTTTAGAACAGGGAGATGGAAAAAGAGCTTGCTCTGTCCACTCCACGCATTGACCTGGTATTGCAGTACCTCCAGGAACGGTGCACCCCTTCTTAACCCAGTTTCCAAAAGCAGAACTCAATTCACCTGATTCATATTAGCCCGATTTAATGAATTGGAAGAAAGCATACGTCTTCATATGCACCTCAATTTGGCCCATTCACTTTTCACACTTCCTCCTTTTGTTTTTTATCTTTCACACTTTTGACTTTCTTTATTCATCCAAATAGCAAACTCATCACCACTCAACCTGACCAACTCGGCTATGTCCCCGTGCTGCAGTTCTCTGTCTTATCTAGATCATTTGCAATTGAATGGAATAGATCCCTTTTGGACAAAGTGGATTCACCTGCTGCTGCAGTGACCACAGGTGTGATAACATCTAGAATTGGCATCTGGTGCGATCTCTCCGCTTCCACTCCAAAGAAAGTTACCTGTTTATTCCTATCATGCATTGGTTTTTGGGGTTTTCTTTGAGTAATGATGATCTCTTTAGTAGTCTGTTGGCGCCCTCTCCTGGAGGAATAGTTTGCTTGCTCTTGGACATTCTAAAAGAGAGGTCATGATAGACATTGAGCTTCTGAGCTCAATTGGGGACAGTCATGGGTGATGAATGTTTGCAACCTACTGCGAAGCCTCATACCGCAATATAAGGAACGTCAAATACTAAGAAAGGGCGGCCTATGAAAGAATTACTACTTTCAATAAGTACACTTAAACGGCTAATTGGGAATAGAAAAACTGTAAAAAGCCCTCTGAGAAAGCCCCCCTCTAACCTTTGATAGTAAGCTTTTCTGTAGTCTGCCTGTTGATGTATTTTCCGTTTGAACTGTGCACAACATGAAGAGACGGAACACTGGCGGCTTGTCACAATGCCCCCCGATGACATCACAATAGCGCTGCTGCCTAGAAAACAAGCTGCGCAGAAGAAGTTGTTCTTTGGGTGGGAGGGTGGGCTAGTGGAAGGAGGGGGCAATCTCTTTTTTTCCCGGGTGGTAGGGGGATGACAGGAGAAGGGAAGCGGGTGGTGAGAAAGGTACAGAGGGCAGGGTTTGGGGGCTGGGAAGGAAAGGGAAAAGATTAGGGTTTGGGGATGATGAAAGGGCTTTCTACGGGTAAGGATGGCAAAGGGTGGCAGTGACGGAAAGTCAGGCAACCTGTCCTGTCCGTCTTTTTGTATCGTGAATTGGAAAGACTGCAAGGGGGAGGGGAGTTGCTTGCGCCCTAAAGGAGGAGTTATTCAGATTCATTGCAGTGGGCGGCGGCTGCAAAACGCACCATTCTTCTTGTTTTGGCTCTGCAAAGCAGCCTTTTCAAGGGTTGGCTTGGGTGACAAAATGTCTTGTGTAGGCGTGGGTTTGTCTCCCTCTCGCTCTCTCTCCCTAAGATGTGTCCGGCATAGGCCAGGGTGCCACTCGAGGCCCAAACCAATTCTGGTTATCGCTTCTCGGCCTTTTGGCTAAGATCAAGTGTAGTATCTGTTCTTATCAGTTTAATATCTGATACGTCCCCTATCTGGGGACCATATATTAAATGGATTTTTAGAACAGGGAGATGGAAAAAGAGCTTGCTCTGTCCACTCCACGCATTGACCTGGTATTGCAGTACCTCCAGGAACGGTGCACCCCTTCTTAACCCAGTTTCCAAAAGCAGAACTCAATTCACCTGATTCATATTAGCCCGATTTAATGAATTGGAAGAAAGCATACGTCTTCATATGCACCTCAATTTGGCCCATTCACTTTTCACACTTCCTCCTTTTGTTTTTTATCTTTCACACTTTTGACTTTCTTTATTCATCCAAATAGCAAACTCATCACCACTCAACCTGACCAACTCGGCTATGTCCCCGTGCTGCAGTTCTCTGTCTTATCTAGATCATTTGCAATTGAATGGAATAGATCCCTTTTGGACAAAGTGGATTCACCTGCTGCTGCAGTGACCACAGGTGTGATAACATCTAGAATTGGCATCTGGTGCGATCTCTCCGCTTCCACTCCAAAGAAAGTTACCTGTTTATTCCTATCATGCATTGGTTTTTGGGGTTTTCTTTGAGTAATGATGATCTCTTTAGTAGTCTGTTGGCGCCCTCTCCTGGAGGAATAGTTTGCTTGCTCTTGGACATTCTAAAAGAGAGGTCATGATAGACATTGAGCTTCTGAGCTCAATTGGGGACAGTCATGGGTGATGAATGTTTGCAACCTACTGCGAAGCCTCATACCGCAATATAAGGAACGTCAAATACTAAGAAAGGGCGGCCTATGAAAGAATTACTACTTTCAATAAGTACACTTAAACGGCTAATTGGGAATAGAAAAACTGTAAAAAGCCCTCTGAGAAAGCCCCCCTCTAACCTTTGATAGTAAGCTTTTCTGTAGTCTGCCTGTTGATGTATTTTCCGTTTGAACTGTGCACAACATGAAGAGACGGAACACTGGCGGCTTGTCACAATGCCCCCCGATGACATCACAATAGCGCTGCTGCCTAGAAAACAAGCTGCGCAGAAGAAGTTGTTCTTTGGGTGGGAGGGTGGGCTAGTGGAAGGAGGGGGCAATCTCTTTTTTTCCCGGGTGGTAGGGGGATGACAGGAGAAGGGAAGCGGGTGGTGAGAAAGGTACAGAGGGCAGGGTTTGGGGGCTGGGAAGGAAAGGGAAAAGATTAGGGTTTGGGGATGATGAAAGGGCTTTCTACGGGTAAGGATGGCAAAGGGTGGCAGTGACGGAAAGTCAGGCAACCTGTCCTGTCCGTCTTTTTGTATCGTGAATTGGAAAGACTGCAAGGGGGAGGGGAGTTGCTTGCGCCCTAAAGGAGGAGTTATTCAGATTCATTGCAGTGGGCGGCGGCTGCAAAACGCACCATTCTTCTTGTTTTGGCTCTGCAAAGCAGCCTTTTCAAGGGTTGGCTTGGGTGACAAAATGTCTTGTGTAGGCGTGGGTTTGTCTCCCTCTCGCTCTCTCTCCCTAAGATGTGTCCGGCATAGGCCAGGGTGCCACTCGAGGCCCAAACCAATTCTGGTTATCGCTTCTCGGCCTTTTGGCTAAGATCAAGTGTAGTATCTGTTCTTATCAGTTTAATATCTGATACGTCCCCTATCTGGGGACCATATATTAAATGGATTTTTAGAACAGGGAGATGGAAAAAGAGCTTGCTCTGTCCACTCCACGCATTGACCTGGTATTGCAGTACCTCCAGGAACGGTGCACCCCTTCTTAACCCAGTTTCCAAAAGCAGAACTCAATTCACCTGATTCATATTAGCCCGATTTAATGAATTGGAAGAAAGCATACGTCTTCATATGCACCTCAATTTGGCCCATTCACTTTTCACACTTCCTCCTTTTGTTTTTTATCTTTCACACTTTTGACTTTCTTTATTCATCCAAATAGCAAACTCATCACCACTCAACCTGACCAACTCGGCTATGTCCCCGTGCTGCAGTTCTCTGTCTTATCTAGATCATTTGCAATTGAATGGAATAGATCCCTTTTGGACAAAGTGGATTCACCTGCTGCTGCAGTGACCACAGGTGTGATAACATCTAGAATTGGCATCTGGTGCGATCTCTCCGCTTCCACTCCAAAGAAAGTTACCTGTTTATTCCTATCATGCATTGGTTTTTGGGGTTTTCTTTGAGTAATGATGATCTCTTTAGTAGTCTGTTGGCGCCCTCTCCTGGAGGAATAGTTTGCTTGCTCTTGGACATTCTAAAAGAGAGGTCATGATAGACATTGAGCTTCTGAGCTCAATTGGGGACAGTCATGGGTGATGAATGTTTGCAACCTACTGCGAAGCCTCATACCGCAATATAAGGAACGTCAAATACTAAGAAAGGGCGGCCTATGAAAGAATTACTACTTTCAATAAGTACACTTAAACGGCTAATTGGGAATAGAAAAACTGTAAAAAGCCCTCTGAGAAAGCCCCCCTCTAACCTTTGATAGTAAGCTTTTCTGTAGTCTGCCTGTTGATGTATTTTCCGTTTGAACTGTGCACAACATGAAGAGACGGAACACTGGCGGCTTGTCACAATGCCCCCCGATGACATCACAATAGCGCTGCTGCCTAGAAAACAAGCTGCGCAGAAGAAGTTGTTCTTTGGGTGGGAGGGTGGGCTAGTGGAAGGAGGGGGCAATCTCTTTTTTTCCCGGGTGGTAGGGGGATGACAGGAGAAGGGAAGCGGGTGGTGAGAAAGGTACAGAGGGCAGGGTTTGGGGGCTGGGAAGGAAAGGGAAAAGATTAGGGTTTGGGGATGATGAAAGGGCTTTCTACGGGTAAGGATGGCAAAGGGTGGCAGTGACGGAAAGTCAGGCAACCTGTCCTGTCCGTCTTTTTGTATCGTGAATTGGAAAGACTGCAAGGGGGAGGGGAGTTGCTTGCGCCCTAAAGGAGGAGTTATTCAGATTCATTGCAGTGGGCGGCGGCTGCAAAACGCACCATTCTTCTTGTTTTGGCTCTGCAAAGCAGCCTTTTCAAGGGTTGGCTTGGGTGACAAAATGTCTTGTGTAGGCGTGGGTTTGTCTCCCTCTCGCTCTCTCTCCCTAAGATGTGTCCGGCATAGGCCAGGGTGCCACTCGAGGCCCAAACCAATTCTGGTTATCGCTTCTCGGCCTTTTGGCTAAGATCAAGTGTAGTATCTGTTCTTATCAGTTTAATATCTGATACGTCCCCTATCTGGGGACCATATATTAAATGGATTTTTAGAACAGGGAGATGGAAAAAGAGCTTGCTCTGTCCACTCCACGCATTGACCTGGTATTGCAGTACCTCCAGGAACGGTGCACCCCTTCTTAACCCAGTTTCCAAAAGCAGAACTCAATTCACCTGATTCATATTAGCCCGATTTAATGAATTGGAAGAAAGCATACGTCTTCATATGCACCTCAATTTGGCCCATTCACTTTTCACACTTCCTCCTTTTGTTTTTTATCTTTCACACTTTTGACTTTCTTTATTCATCCAAATAGCAAACTCATCACCACTCAACCTGACCAACTCGGCTATGTCCCCGTGCTGCAGTTCTCTGTCTTATCTAGATCATTTGCAATTGAATGGAATAGATCCCTTTTGGACAAAGTGGATTCACCTGCTGCTGCAGTGACCACAGGTGTGATAACATCTAGAATTGGCATCTGGTGCGATCTCTCCGCTTCCACTCCAAAGAAAGTTACCTGTTTATTCCTATCATGCATTGGTTTTTGGGGTTTTCTTTGAGTAATGATGATCTCTTTAGTAGTCTGTTGGCGCCCTCTCCTGGAGGAATAGTTTGCTTGCTCTTGGACATTCTAAAAGAGAGGTCATGATAGACATTGAGCTTCTGAGCTCAATTGGGGACAGTCATGGGTGATGAATGTTTGCAACCTACTGCGAAGCCTCATACCGCAATATAAGGAACGTCAAATACTAAGAAAGGGCGGCCTATGAAAGAATTACTACTTTCAATAAGTACACTTAAACGGCTAATTGGGAATAGAAAAACTGTAAAAAGCCCTCTGAGAAAGCCCCCCTCTAACCTTTGATAGTAAGCTTTTCTGTAGTCTGCCTGTTGATGTATTTTCCGTTTGAACTGTGCACAACATGAAGAGACGGAACACTGGCGGCTTGTCACAATGCCCCCCGATGACATCACAATAGCGCTGCTGCCTAGAAAACAAGCTGCGCAGAAGAAGTTGTTCTTTGGGTGGGAGGGTGGGCTAGTGGAAGGAGGGGGCAATCTCTTTTTTTCCCGGGTGGTAGGGGGATGACAGGAGAAGGGAAGCGGGTGGTGAGAAAGGTACAGAGGGCAGGGTTTGGGGGCTGGGAAGGAAAGGGAAAAGATTAGGGTTTGGGGATGATGAAAGGGCTTTCTACGGGTAAGGATGGCAAAGGGTGGCAGTGACGGAAAGTCAGGCAACCTGTCCTGTCCGTCTTTTTGTATCGTGAATTGGAAAGACTGCAAGGGGGAGGGGAGTTGCTTGCGCCCTAAAGGAGGAGTTATTCAGATTCATTGCAGTGGGCGGCGGCTGCAAAACGCACCATTCTTCTTGTTTTGGCTCTGCAAAGCAGCCTTTTCAAGGGTTGGCTTGGGTGACAAAATGTCTTGTGTAGGCGTGGGTTTGTCTCCCTCTCGCTCTCTCTCCCTAAGATGTGTCCGGCATAGGCCAGGGTGCCACTCGAGGCCCAAACCAATTCTGGTTATCGCTTCTCGGCCTTTTGGCTAAGATCAAGTGTAGTATCTGTTCTTATCAGTTTAATATCTGATACGTCCCCTATCTGGGGACCATATATTAAATGGATTTTTAGAACAGGGAGATGGAAAAAGAGCTTGCTCTGTCCACTCCACGCATTGACCTGGTATTGCAGTACCTCCAGGAACGGTGCACCCCTTCTTAACCCAGTTTCCAAAAGCAGAACTCAATTCACCTGATTCATATTAGCCCGATTTAATGAATTGGAAGAAAGCATACGTCTTCATATGCACCTCAATTTGGCCCATTCACTTTTCACACTTCCTCCTTTTGTTTTTTATCTTTCACACTTTTGACTTTCTTTATTCATCCAAATAGCAAACTCATCACCACTCAACCTGACCAACTCGGCTATGTCCCCGTGCTGCAGTTCTCTGTCTTATCTAGATCATTTGCAATTGAATGGAATAGATCCCTTTTGGACAAAGTGGATTCACCTGCTGCTGCAGTGACCACAGGTGTGATAACATCTAGAATTGGCATCTGGTGCGATCTCTCCGCTTCCACTCCAAAGAAAGTTACCTGTTTATTCCTATCATGCATTGGTTTTTGGGGTTTTCTTTGAGTAATGATGATCTCTTTAGTAGTCTGTTGGCGCCCTCTCCTGGAGGAATAGTTTGCTTGCTCTTGGACATTCTAAAAGAGAGGTCATGATAGACATTGAGCTTCTGAGCTCAATTGGGGACAGTCATGGGTGATGAATGTTTGCAACCTACTGCGAAGCCTCATACCGCAATATAAGGAACGTCAAATACTAAGAAAGGGCGGCCTATGAAAGAATTACTACTTTCAATAAGTACACTTAAACGGCTAATTGGGAATAGAAAAACTGTAAAAAGCCCTCTGAGAAAGCCCCCCTCTAACCTTTGATAGTAAGCTTTTCTGTAGTCTGCCTGTTGATGTATTTTCCGTTTGAACTGTGCACAACATGAAGAGACGGAACACTGGCGGCTTGTCACAATGCCCCCCGATGACATCACAATAGCGCTGCTGCCTAGAAAACAAGCTGCGCAGAAGAAGTTGTTCTTTGGGTGGGAGGGTGGGCTAGTGGAAGGAGGGGGCAATCTCTTTTTTTCCCGGGTGGTAGGGGGATGACAGGAGAAGGGAAGCGGGTGGTGAGAAAGGTACAGAGGGCAGGGTTTGGGGGCTGGGAAGGAAAGGGAAAAGATTAGGGTTTGGGGATGATGAAAGGGCTTTCTACGGGTAAGGATGGCAAAGGGTGGCAGTGACGGAAAGTCAGGCAACCTGTCCTGTCCGTCTTTTTGTATCGTGAATTGGAAAGACTGCAAGGGGGAGGGGAGTTGCTTGCGCCCTAAAGGAGGAGTTATTCAGATTCATTGCAGTGGGCGGCGGCTGCAAAACGCACCATTCTTCTTGTTTTGGCTCTGCAAAGCAGCCTTTTCAAGGGTTGGCTTGGGTGACAAAATGTCTTGTGTAGGCGTGGGTTTGTCTCCCTCTCGCTCTCTCTCCCTAAGATGTGTCCGGCATAGGCCAGGGTGCCACTCGAGGCCCAAACCAATTCTGGTTATCGCTTCTCGGCCTTTTGGCTAAGATCAAGTGTAGTATCTGTTCTTATCAGTTTAATATCTGATACGTCCCCTATCTGGGGACCATATATTAAATGGATTTTTAGAACAGGGAGATGGAAAAAGAGCTTGCTCTGTCCACTCCACGCATTGACCTGGTATTGCAGTACCTCCAGGAACGGTGCACCCCTTCTTAACCCAGTTTCCAAAAGCAGAACTCAATTCACCTGATTCATATTAGCCCGATTTAATGAATTGGAAGAAAGCATACGTCTTCATATGCACCTCAATTTGGCCCATTCACTTTTCACACTTCCTCCTTTTGTTTTTTATCTTTCACACTTTTGACTTTCTTTATTCATCCAAATAGCAAACTCATCACCACTCAACCTGACCAACTCGGCTATGTCCCCGTGCTGCAGTTCTCTGTCTTATCTAGATCATTTGCAATTGAATGGAATAGATCCCTTTTGGACAAAGTGGATTCACCTGCTGCTGCAGTGACCACAGGTGTGATAACATCTAGAATTGGCATCTGGTGCGATCTCTCCGCTTCCACTCCAAAGAAAGTTACCTGTTTATTCCTATCATGCATTGGTTTTTGGGGTTTTCTTTGAGTAATGATGATCTCTTTAGTAGTCTGTTGGCGCCCTCTCCTGGAGGAATAGTTTGCTTGCTCTTGGACATTCTAAAAGAGAGGTCATGATAGACATTGAGCTTCTGAGCTCAATTGGGGACAGTCATGGGTGATGAATGTTTGCAACCTACTGCGAAGCCTCATACCGCAATATAAGGAACGTCAAATACTAAGAAAGGGCGGCCTATGAAAGAATTACTACTTTCAATAAGTACACTTAAACGGCTAATTGGGAATAGAAAAACTGTAAAAAGCCCTCTGAGAAAGCCCCCCTCTAACCTTTGATAGTAAGCTTTTCTGTAGTCTGCCTGTTGATGTATTTTCCGTTTGAACTGTGCACAACATGAAGAGACGGAACACTGGCGGCTTGTCACAATGCCCCCCGATGACATCACAATAGCGCTGCTGCCTAGAAAACAAGCTGCGCAGAAGAAGTTGTTCTTTGGGTGGGAGGGTGGGCTAGTGGAAGGAGGGGGCAATCTCTTTTTTTCCCGGGTGGTAGGGGGATGACAGGAGAAGGGAAGCGGGTGGTGAGAAAGGTACAGAGGGCAGGGTTTGGGGGCTGGGAAGGAAAGGGAAAAGATTAGGGTTTGGGGATGATGAAAGGGCTTTCTACGGGTAAGGATGGCAAAGGGTGGCAGTGACGGAAAGTCAGGCAACCTGTCCTGTCCGTCTTTTTGTATCGTGAATTGGAAAGACTGCAAGGGGGAGGGGAGTTGCTTGCGCCCTAAAGGAGGAGTTATTCAGATTCATTGCAGTGGGCGGCGGCTGCAAAACGCACCATTCTTCTTGTTTTGGCTCTGCAAAGCAGCCTTTTCAAGGGTTGGCTTGGGTGACAAAATGTCTTGTGTAGGCGTGGGTTTGTCTCCCTCTCGCTCTCTCTCCCTAAGATGTGTCCGGCATAGGCCAGGGTGCCACTCGAGGCCCAAACCAATTCTGGTTATCGCTTCTCGGCCTTTTGGCTAAGATCAAGTGTAGTATCTGTTCTTATCAGTTTAATATCTGATACGTCCCCTATCTGGGGACCATATATTAAATGGATTTTTAGAACAGGGAGATGGAAAAAGAGCTTGCTCTGTCCACTCCACGCATTGACCTGGTATTGCAGTACCTCCAGGAACGGTGCACCCCTTCTTAACCCAGTTTCCAAAAGCAGAACTCAATTCACCTGATTCATATTAGCCCGATTTAATGAATTGGAAGAAAGCATACGTCTTCATATGCACCTCAATTTGGCCCATTCACTTTTCACACTTCCTCCTTTTGTTTTTTATCTTTCACACTTTTGACTTTCTTTATTCATCCAAATAGCAAACTCATCACCACTCAACCTGACCAACTCGGCTATGTCCCCGTGCTGCAGTTCTCTGTCTTATCTAGATCATTTGCAATTGAATGGAATAGATCCCTTTTGGACAAAGTGGATTCACCTGCTGCTGCAGTGACCACAGGTGTGATAACATCTAGAATTGGCATCTGGTGCGATCTCTCCGCTTCCACTCCAAAGAAAGTTACCTGTTTATTCCTATCATGCATTGGTTTTTGGGGTTTTCTTTGAGTAATGATGATCTCTTTAGTAGTCTGTTGGCGCCCTCTCCTGGAGGAATAGTTTGCTTGCTCTTGGACATTCTAAAAGAGAGGTCATGATAGACATTGAGCTTCTGAGCTCAATTGGGGACAGTCATGGGTGATGAATGTTTGCAACCTACTGCGAAGCCTCATACCGCAATATAAGGAACGTCAAATACTAAGAAAGGGCGGCCTATGAAAGAATTACTACTTTCAATAAGTACACTTAAACGGCTAATTGGGAATAGAAAAACTGTAAAAAGCCCTCTGAGAAAGCCCCCCTCTAACCTTTGATAGTAAGCTTTTCTGTAGTCTGCCTGTTGATGTATTTTCCGTTTGAACTGTGCACAACATGAAGAGACGGAACACTGGCGGCTTGTCACAATGCCCCCCGATGACATCACAATAGCGCTGCTGCCTAGAAAACAAGCTGCGCAGAAGAAGTTGTTCTTTGGGTGGGAGGGTGGGCTAGTGGAAGGAGGGGGCAATCTCTTTTTTTCCCGGGTGGTAGGGGGATGACAGGAGAAGGGAAGCGGGTGGTGAGAAAGGTACAGAGGGCAGGGTTTGGGGGCTGGGAAGGAAAGGGAAAAGATTAGGGTTTGGGGATGATGAAAGGGCTTTCTACGGGTAAGGATGGCAAAGGGTGGCAGTGACGGAAAGTCAGGCAACCTGTCCTGTCCGTCTTTTTGTATCGTGAATTGGAAAGACTGCAAGGGGGAGGGGAGTTGCTTGCGCCCTAAAGGAGGAGTTATTCAGATTCATTGCAGTGGGCGGCGGCTGCAAAACGCACCATTCTTCTTGTTTTGGCTCTGCAAAGCAGCCTTTTCAAGGGTTGGCTTGGGTGACAAAATGTCTTGTGTAGGCGTGGGTTTGTCTCCCTCTCGCTCTCTCTCCCTAAGATGTGTCCGGCATAGGCCAGGGTGCCACTCGAGGCCCAAACCAATTCTGGTTATCGCTTCTCGGCCTTTTGGCTAAGATCAAGTGTAGTATCTGTTCTTATCAGTTTAATATCTGATACGTCCCCTATCTGGGGACCATATATTAAATGGATTTTTAGAACAGGGAGATGGAAAAAGAGCTTGCTCTGTCCACTCCACGCATTGACCTGGTATTGCAGTACCTCCGAGGAACGGTGCACCCCTTCTTAACCCAGTTTCCAAAAGCAGAACTCAATTCACCTGATTCATATTAGCCCGATTTAATGAATTGGAAGAAAGCATACGTCTTCATATGCACCTCAATTTGGCCCATTCACTTTTCACACTTCCTCCTTTTGTTTTTTATCTTTCACACTTTTGACTTTCTTTATTCATCCAAATAGCAAACTCATCACCACTCAACCTGACCAACTCGGCTATGTCCCCGTGCTGCAGTTCTCTGTCTTATCTAGATCATTTGCAATTGAATGGAATAGATCCCTTTTGGACAAAGTGGATTCACCTGCTGCTGCAGTGACCACAGGTGTGATAACATCTAGAATTGGCATCTGGTGCGATCTCTCCGCTTCCACTCCAAAGAAAGTTACCTGTTTATTCCTATCATGCATTGGTTTTTGGGGTTTTCTTTGAGTAATGATGATCTCTTTAGTAGTCTGTTGGCGCCCTCTCCTGGAGGAATAGTTTGCTTGCTCTTGGACATTCTAAAAGAGAGGTCATGATAGACATTGAGCTTCTGAGCTCAATTGGGGACAGTCATGGGTGATGAATGTTTGCAACCTACTGCGAAGCCTCATACCGCAATATAAGGAACGTCAAATACTAAGAAAGGGCGGCCTATGAAAGAATTACTACTTTCAATAAGTACACTTAAACGGCTAATTGGGAATAGAAAAACTGTAAAAAGCCCTCTGAGAAAGCCCCCCTCTAACCTTTGATAGTAAGCTTTTCTGTAGTCTGCCTGTTGATGTATTTTCCGTTTGAACTGTGCACAACATGAAGAGACGGAACACTGGCGGCTTGTCACAATGCCCCCCGATGACATCACAATAGCGCTGCTGCCTAGAAAACAAGCTGCGCAGAAGAAGTTGTTCTTTGGGTGGGAGGGTGGGCTAGTGGAAGGAGGGGGCAATCTCTTTTTTTCCCGGGTGGTAGGGGGATGACAGGAGAAGGGAAGCGGGTGGTGAGAAAGGTACAGAGGGCAGGGTTTGGGGGCTGGGAAGGAAAGGGAAAAGATTAGGGTTTGGGGATGATGAAAGGGCTTTCTACGGGTAAGGATGGCAAAGGGTGGCAGTGACGGAAAGTCAGGCAACCTGTCCTGTCCGTCTTTTTGTATCGTGAATTGGAAAGACTGCAAGGGGGAGGGGAGTTGCTTGCGCCCTAAAGGAGGAGTTATTCAGATTCATTGCAGTGGGCGGCGGCTGCAAAACGCACCATTCTTCTTGTTTTGGCTCTGCAAAGCAGCCTTTTCAAGGGTTGGCTTGGGTGACAAAATGTCTTGTGTAGGCGTGGGTTTGTCTCCCTCTCGCTCTCTCTCCCTAAGATGTGTCCGGCATAGGCCAGGGTGCCACTCGAGGCCCAAACCAATTCTGGTTATCGCTTCTCGGCCTTTTGGCTAAGATCAAGTGTAGTATCTGTTCTTATCAGTTTAATATCTGATACGTCCCCTATCTGGGGACCATATATTAAATGGATTTTTAGAACAGGGAGATGGAAAAAGAGCTTGCTCTGTCCACTCCACGCATTGACCTGGTATTGCAGTACCTCCAGGAACGGTGCACCCCTTCTTAACCCAGTTTCCAAAAGCAGAACTCAATTCACCTGATTCATATTAGCCCGATTTAATGAATTGGAAGAAAGCATACGTCTTCATATGCACCTCAATTTGGCCCATTCACTTTTCACACTTCCTCCTTTTGTTTTTTATCTTTCACACTTTTGACTTTCTTTATTCATCCAAATAGCAAACTCATCACCACTCAACCTGACCAACTCGGCTATGTCCCCGTGCTGCAGTTCTCTGTCTTATCTAGATCATTTGCAATTGAATGGAATAGATCCCTTTTGGACAAAGTGGATTCACCTGCTGCTGCAGTGACCACAGGTGTGATAACATCTAGAATTGGCATCTGGTGCGATCTCTCCGCTTCCACTCCAAAGAAAGTTACCTGTTTATTCCTATCATGCATTGGTTTTTGGGGTTTTCTTTGAGTAATGATGATCTCTTTAGTAGTCTGTTGGCGCCCTCTCCTGGAGGAATAGTTTGCTTGCTCTTGGACATTCTAAAAGAGAGGTCATGATAGACATTGAGCTTCTGAGCTCAATTGGGGACAGTCATGGGTGATGAATGTTTGCAACCTACTGCGAAGCCTCATACCGCAATATAAGGAACGTCAAATACTAAGAAAGGGCGGCCTATGAAAGAATTACTACTTTCAATAAGTACACTTAAACGGCTAATTGGGAATAGAAAAACTGTAAAAAGCCCTCTGAGAAAGCCCCCCTCTAACCTTTGATAGTAAGCTTTTCTGTAGTCTGCCTGTTGATGTATTTTCCGTTTGAACTGTGCACAACATGAAGAGACGGAACACTGGCGGCTTGTCACAATGCCCCCCGATGACATCACAATAGCGCTGCTGCCTAGAAAACAAGCTGCGCAGAAGAAGTTGTTCTTTGGGTGGGAGGGTGGGCTAGTGGAAGGAGGGGGCAATCTCTTTTTTTCCCGGGTGGTAGGGGGATGACAGGAGAAGGGAAGCGGGTGGTGAGAAAGGTACAGAGGGCAGGGTTTGGGGGCTGGGAAGGAAAGGGAAAAGATTAGGGTTTGGGGATGATGAAAGGGCTTTCTACGGGTAAGGATGGCAAAGGGTGGCAGTGACGGAAAGTCAGGCAACCTGTCCTGTCCGTCTTTTTGTATCGTGAATTGGAAAGACTGCAAGGGGGAGGGGAGTTGCTTGCGCCCTAAAGGAGGAGTTATTCAGATTCATTGCAGTGGGCGGCGGCTGCAAAACGCACCATTCTTCTTGTTTTGGCTCTGCAAAGCAGCCTTTTCAAGGGTTGGCTTGGGTGACAAAATGTCTTGTGTAGGCGTGGGTTTGTCTCCCTCTCGCTCTCTCTCCCTAAGATGTGTCCGGCATAGGCCAGGGTGCCACTCGAGGCCCAAACCAATTCTGGTTATCGCTTCTCGGCCTTTTGGCTAAGATCAAGTGTAGTATCTGTTCTTATCAGTTTAATATCTGATACGTCCCCTATCTGGGGACCATATATTAAATGGATTTTTAGAACAGGGAGATGGAAAAAGAGCTTGCTCTGTCCACTCCACGCATTGACCTGGTATTGCAGTACCTCCAGGAACGGTGCACCCCTTCTTAACCCAGTTTCCAAAAGCAGAACTCAATTCACCTGATTCATATTAGCCCGATTTAATGAATTGGAAGAAAGCATACGTCTTCATATGCACCTCAATTTGGCCCATTCACTTTTCACACTTCCTCCTTTTGTTTTTTATCTTTCACACTTTTGACTTTCTTTATTCATCCAAATAGCAAACTCATCACCACTCAACCTGACCAACTCGGCTATGTCCCCGTGCTGCAGTTCTCTGTCTTATCTAGATCATTTGCAATTGAATGGAATAGATCCCTTTTGGACAAAGTGGATTCACCTGCTGCTGCAGTGACCACAGGTGTGATAACATCTAGAATTGGCATCTGGTGCGATCTCTCCGCTTCCACTCCAAAGAAAGTTACCTGTTTATTCCTATCATGCATTGGTTTTTGGGGTTTTCTTTGAGTAATGATGATCTCTTTAGTAGTCTGTTGGCGCCCTCTCCTGGAGGAATAGTTTGCTTGCTCTTGGACATTCTAAAAGAGAGGTCATGATAGACATTGAGCTTCTGAGCTCAATTGGGGACAGTCATGGGTGATGAATGTTTGCAACCTACTGCGAAGCCTCATACCGCAATATAAGGAACGTCAAATACTAAGAAAGGGCGGCCTATGAAAGAATTACTACTTTCAATAAGTACACTTAAACGGCTAATTGGGAATAGAAAAACTGTAAAAAGCCCTCTGAGAAAGCCCCCCTCTAACCTTTGATAGTAAGCTTTTCTGTAGTCTGCCTGTTGATGTATTTTCCGTTTGAACTGTGCACAACATGAAGAGACGGAACACTGGCGGCTTGTCACAATGCCCCCCGATGACATCACAATAGCGCTGCTGCCTAGAAAACAAGCTGCGCAGAAGAAGTTGTTCTTTGGGTGGGAGGGTGGGCTAGTGGAAGGAGGGGGCAATCTCTTTTTTTCCCGGGTGGTAGGGGGATGACAGGAGAAGGGAAGCGGGTGGTGAGAAAGGTACAGAGGGCAGGGTTTGGGGGCTGGGAAGGAAAGGGAAAAGATTAGGGTTTGGGGATGATGAAAGGGCTTTCTACGGGTAAGGATGGCAAAGGGTGGCAGTGACGGAAAGTCAGGCAACCTGTCCTGTCCGTCTTTTTGTATCGTGAATTGGAAAGACTGCAAGGGGGAGGGGAGTTGCTTGCGCCCTAAAGGAGGAGTTATTCAGATTCATTGCAGTGGGCGGCGGCTGCAAAACGCACCATTCTTCTTGTTTTGGCTCTGCAAAGCAGCCTTTTCAAGGGTTGGCTTGGGTGACAAAATGTCTTGTGTAGGCGTGGGTTTGTCTCCCTCTCGCTCTCTCTCCCTAAGATGTGTCCGGCATAGGCCAGGGTGCCACTCGAGGCCCAAACCAATTCTGGTTATCGCTTCTCGGCCTTTTGGCTAAGATCAAGTGTAGTATCTGTTCTTATCAGTTTAATATCTGATACGTCCCCTATCTGGGGACCATATATTAAATGGATTTTTAGAACAGGGAGATGGAAAAAGAGCTTGCTCTGTCCACTCCACGCATTGACCTGGTATTGCAGTACCTCCAGGAACGGTGCACCCCTTCTTAACCCAGTTTCCAAAAGCAGAACTCAATTCACCTGATTCATATTAGCCCGATTTAATGAATTGGAAGAAAGCTTACGTCTTCATATGCACCTCAATTTGGCCCATTCACTTTTCACACTTCCTCCTTTTGTTTTTTATCTTTCACACTTTTGACTTTCTTTATTCATCCAAATAGCAAACTCATCACCACTCAACCTGACCAACTCGGCTATGTCCCCGTGCTGCAGTTCTCTGTCTTATCTAGATCATTTGCAATTGAATGGAATAGATCCCTTTTGGACAAAGTGGATTCACCTGCTGCTGCAGTGACCACAGGTGTGATAACATCTAGAATTGGCATCTGGTGCGATCTCTCCGCTTCCACTCCAAAGAAAGTTACCTGTTTATTCCTATCATGCATTGGTTTTTGGGGTTTTCTTTGAGTAATGATGATCTCTTTAGTAGTCTGTTGGCGCCCTCTCCTGGAGGAATAGTTTGCTTGCTCTTGGACATTCTAAAAGAGAGGTCATGATAGACATTGAGCTTCTGAGCTCAATTGGGGACAGTCATGGGTGATGAATGTTTGCAACCTACTGCGAAGCCTCATACCGCAATATAAGGAACGTCAAATACTAAGAAAGGGCGGCCTATGAAAGAATTACTACTTTCAATAAGTACACTTAAACGGCTAATTGGGAATAGAAAAACTGTAAAAAGCCCTCTGAGAAAGCCCCCCTCTAACCTTTGATAGTAAGCTTTTCTGTAGTCTGCCTGTTGATGTATTTTCCGTTTGAACTGTGCACAACATGAAGAGACGGAACACTGGCGGCTTGTCACAATGCCCCCCGATGACATCACAATAGCGCTGCTGCCTAGAAAACAAGCTGCGCAGAAGAAGTTGTTCTTTGGGTGGGAGGGTGGGCTAGTGGAAGGAGGGGGCAATCTCTTTTTTTCCCGGGTGGTAGGGGGATGACAGGAGAAGGGAAGCGGGTGGTGAGAAAGGTACAGAGGGCAGGGTTTGGGGGCTGGGAAGGAAAGGGAAAAGATTAGGGTTTGGGGATGATGAAAGGGCTTTCTACGGGTAAGGATGGCAAAGGGTGGCAGTGACGGAAAGTCAGGCAACCTGTCCTGTCCGTCTTTTTGTATCGTGAATTGGAAAGACTGCAAGGGGGAGGGGAGTTGCTTGCGCCCTAAAGGAGGAGTTATTCAGATTCATTGCAGTGGGCGGCGGCTGCAAAACGCACCATTCTTCTTGTTTTGGCTCTGCAAAGCAGCCTTTTCAAGGGTTGGCTTGGGTGACAAAATGTCTTGTGTAGGCGTGGGTTTGTCTCCCTCTCGCTCTCTCTCCCTAAGATGTGTCCGGCATAGGCCAGGGTGCCACTCGAGGCCCAAACCAATTCTGGTTATCGCTTCTCGGCCTTTTGGCTAAGATCAAGTGTAGTATCTGTTCTTATCAGTTTAATATCTGATACGTCCCCTATCTGGGGACCATATATTAAATGGATTTTTAGAACAGGGAGATGGAAAAAGAGCTTGCTCTGTCCACTCCACGCATTGACCTGGTATTGCAGTACCTCCAGGAACGGTGCACCCCTTCTTAACCCAGTTTCCAAAAGCAGAACTCAATTCACCTGATTCATATTAGCCCGATTTAATGAATTGGAAGAAAGCATACGTCTTCATATGCACCTCAATTTGGCCCATTCACTTTTCACACTTCCTCCTTTTGTTTTTTATCTTTCACACTTTTGACTTTCTTTATTCATCCAAATAGCAAACTCATCACCACTCAACCTGACCAACTCGGCTATGTCCCCGTGCTGCAGTTCTCTGTCTTATCTAGATCATTTGCAATTGAATGGAATAGATCCCTTTTGGACAAAGTGGATTCACCTGCTGCTGCAGTGACCACAGGTGTGATAACATCTAGAATTGGCATCTGGTGCGATCTCTCCGCTTCCACTCCAAAGAAAGTTACCTGTTTATTCCTATCATGCATTGGTTTTTGGGGTTTTCTTTGAGTAATGATGATCTCTTTAGTAGTCTGTTGGCGCCCTCTCCTGGAGGAATAGTTTGCTTGCTCTTGGACATTCTAAAAGAGAGGTCATGATAGACATTGAGCTTCTGAGCTCAATTGGGGACAGTCATGGGTGATGAATGTTTGCAACCTACTGCGAAGCCTCATACCGCAATATAAGGAACGTCAAATACTAAGAAAGGGCGGCCTATGAAAGAATTACTACTTTCAATAAGTACACTTAAACGGCTAATTGGGAATAGAAAAACTGTAAAAAGCCCTCTGAGAAAGCCCCCCTCTAACCTTTGATAGTAAGCTTTTCTGTAGTCTGCCTGTTGATGTATTTTCCGTTTGAACTGTGCACAACATGAAGAGACGGAACACTGGCGGCTTGTCACAATGCCCCCCGATGACATCACAATAGCGCTGCTGCCTAGAAAACAAGCTGCGCAGAAGAAGTTGTTCTTTGGGTGGGAGGGTGGGCTAGTGGAAGGAGGGGGCAATCTCTTTTTTTCCCGGGTGGTAGGGGGATGACAGGAGAAGGGAAGCGGGTGGTGAGAAAGGTACAGAGGGCAGGGTTTGGGGGCTGGGAAGGAAAGGGAAAAGATTAGGGTTTGGGGATGATGAAAGGGCTTTCTACGGGTAAGGATGGCAAAGGGTGGCAGTGACGGAAAGTCAGGCAACCTGTCCTGTCCGTCTTTTTGTATCGTGAATTGGAAAGACTGCAAGGGGGAGGGGAGTTGCTTGCGCCCTAAAGGAGGAGTTATTCAGATTCATTGCAGTGGGCGGCGGCTGCAAAACGCACCATTCTTCTTGTTTTGGCTCTGCAAAGCAGCCTTTTCAAGGGTTGGCTTGGGTGACAAAATGTCTTGTGTAGGCGTGGGTTTGTCTCCCTCTCGCTCTCTCTCCCTAAGATGTGTCCGGCATAGGCCAGGGTGCCACTCGAGGCCCAAACCAATTCTGGTTATCGCTTCTCGGCCTTTTGGCTAAGATCAAGTGTAGTATCTGTTCTTATCAGTTTAATATCTGATACGTCCCCTATCTGGGGACCATATATTAAATGGATTTTTAGAACAGGGAGATGGAAAAAGAGCTTGCTCTGTCCACTCCACGCATTGACCTGGTATTGCAGTACCTCCAGGAACGGTGCACCCCTTCTTAACCCAGTTTCCAAAAGCAGAACTCAATTCACCTGATTCATATTAGCCCGATTTAATGAATTGGAAGAAAGCATACGTCTTCATATGCACCTCAATTTGGCCCATTCACTTTTCACACTTCCTCCTTTTGTTTTTTATCTTTCACACTTTTGACTTTCTTTATTCATCCAAATAGCAAACTCATCACCACTCAACCTGACCAACTCGGCTATGTCCCCGTGCTGCAGTTCTCTGTCTTATCTAGATCATTTGCAATTGAATGGAATAGATCCCTTTTGGACAAAGTGGATTCACCTGCTGCTGCAGTGACCACAGGTGTGATAACATCTAGAATTGGCATCTGGTGCGATCTCTCCGCTTCCACTCCAAAGAAAGTTACCTGTTTATTCCTATCATGCATTGGTTTTTGGGGTTTTCTTTGAGTAATGATGATCTCTTTAGTAGTCTGTTGGCGCCCTCTCCTGGAGGAATAGTTTGCTTGCTCTTGGACATTCTAAAAGAGAGGTCATGATAGACATTGAGCTTCTGAGCTCAATTGGGGACAGTCATGGGTGATGAATGTTTGCAACCTACTGCGAAGCCTCATACCGCAATATAAGGAACGTCAAATACTAAGAAAGGGCGGCCTATGAAAGAATTACTACTTTCAATAAGTACACTTAAACGGCTAATTGGGAATAGAAAAACTGTAAAAAGCCCTCTGAGAAAGCCCCCCTCTAACCTTTGATAGTAAGCTTTTCTGTAGTCTGCCTGTTGATGTATTTTCCGTTTGAACTGTGCACAACATGAAGAGACGGAACACTGGCGGCTTGTCACAATGCCCCCCGATGACATCACAATAGCGCTGCTGCCTAGAAAACAAGCTGCGCAGAAGAAGTTGTTCTTTGGGTGGGAGGGTGGGCTAGTGGAAGGAGGGGGCAATCTCTTTTTTTCCCGGGTGGTAGGGGGATGACAGGAGAAGGGAAGCGGGTGGTGAGAAAGGTACAGAGGGCAGGGTTTGGGGGCTGGGAAGGAAAGGGAAAAGATTAGGGTTTGGGGATGATGAAAGGGCTTTCTACGGGTAAGGATGGCAAAGGGTGGCAGTGACGGAAAGTCAGGCAACCTGTCCTGTCCGTCTTTTTGTATCGTGAATTGGAAAGACTGCAAGGGGGAGGGGAGTTGCTTGCGCCCTAAAGGAGGAGTTATTCAGATTCATTGCAGTGGGCGGCGGCTGCAAAACGCACCATTCTTCTTGTTTTGGCTCTGCAAAGCAGCCTTTTCAAGGGTTGGCTTGGGTGACAAAATGTCTTGTGTAGGCGTGGGTTTGTCTCCCTCTCGCTCTCTCTCCCTAAGATTGTCCGGCATAGGCCAGGGTGCCACTCGAGGCCCAAACCAATTCTGGTTATCGCTTCTCGGCCTTTTGGCTAAGATCAAGTGTAGTATCTGTTCTTATCAGTTTAATATCTGATACGTCCCCTATCTGGGGACCATATATTAAATGGATTTTTAGAACAGGGAGATGGAAAAAGAGCTTGCTCTGTCCACTCCACGCATTGACCTGGTATTGCAGTACCTCCAGGAACGGTGCACCCCTTCTTAACCCAGTTTCCAAAAGCAGAACTCAATTCACCTGATTCATATTAGCCCGATTTAATGAATTGGAAGAAAGCATACGTCTTCATATGCACCTCAATTTGGCCCATTCACTTTTCACACTTCCTCCTTTTGTTTTTTATCTTTCACACTTTTGACTTTCTTTATTCATCCAAATAGCAAACTCATCACCACTCAACCTGACCAACTCGGCTATGTCCCCGTGCTGCAGTTCTCTGTCTTATCTAGATCATTTGCAATTGAATGGAATAGATCCCTTTTGGACAAAGTGGATTCACCTGCTGCTGCAGTGACCACAGGTGTGATAACATCTAGAATTGGCATCTGGTGCGATCTCTCCGCTTCCACTCCAAAGAAAGTTACCTGTTTATTCCTATCATGCATTGGTTTTTGGGGTTTTCTTTGAGTAATGATGATCTCTTTAGTAGTCTGTTGGCGCCCTCTCCTGGAGGAATAGTTTGCTTGCTCTTGGACATTCTAAAAGAGAGGTCATGATAGACATTGAGCTTCTGAGCTCAATTGGGGACAGTCATGGGTGATGAATGTTTGCAACCTACTGCGAAGCCTCATACCGCAATATAAGGAACGTCAAATACTAAGAAAGGGCGGCCTATGAAAGAATTACTACTTTCAATAAGTACACTTAAACGGCTAATTGGGAATAGAAAAACTGTAAAAAGCCCTCTGAGAAAGCCCCCCTCTAACCTTTTGATAGTAAGCTTTTCTGTAGTCTGCCTGTTGATGTATTTTCCGTTTGAACTGTGCACAACATGAAGAGACGGAACACTGGCGGCTTGTCACAATGCCCCCCGATGACATCACAATAGCGCTGCTGCCTAGAAAACAAGCTGCGCAGAAGAAGTTGTTCTTTGGGTGGGAGGGTGGGCTAGTGGAAGGAGGGGGCAATCTCTTTTTTTCCCGGGTGGTAGGGGGATGACAGGAGAAGGGAAGCGGGTGGTGAGAAAGGTACAGAGGGCAGGGTTTGGGGGCTGGGAAGGAAAGGGAAAAGATTAGGGTTTGGGGATGATGAAAGGGCTTTCTACGGGTAAGGATGGCAAAGGGTGGCAGTGACGGAAAGTCAGGCAACCTGTCCTGTCCGTCTTTTTGTATCGTGAATTGGAAAGACTGCAAGGGGGAGGGGAGTTGCTTGCGCCCTAAAGGAGGAGTTATTCAGATTCATTGCAGTGGGCGGCGGCTGCAAAACGCACCATTCTTCTTGTTTTGGCTCTGCAAAGCAGCCTTTTCAAGGGTTGGCTTGGGTGACAAAATGTCTTGTGTAGGCGTGGGTTTGTCTCCCTCTCGCTCTCTCTCCCTAAGATGTGTCCGGCATAGGCCAGGGTGCCACTCGAGGCCCAAACCAATTCTGGTTATCGCTTCTCGGCCTTTTGGCTAAGATCAAGTGTAGTATCTGTTCTTATCAGTTTAATATCTGATACGTCCCCTATCTGGGGACCATATATTAAATGGATTTTTAGAACAGGGAGATGGAAAAAGAGCTTGCTCTGTCCACTCCACGCATTGACCTGGTATTGCAGTACCTCCAGGAACGGTGCACCCCTTCTTAACCCAGTTTCCAAAAGCAGAACTCAATTCACCTGATTCATATTAGCCCGATTTAATGAATTGGAAGAAAGCATACGTCTTCATATGCACCTCAATTTGGCCCATTCACTTTTCACACTTCCTCCTTTTGTTTTTTATCTTTCACACTTTTGACTTTCTTTATTCATCCAAATAGCAAACTCATCACCACTCAACCTGACCAACTCGGCTATGTCCCCGTGCTGCAGTTCTCTGTCTTATCTAGATCATTTGCAATTGAATGGAATAGATCCCTTTTGGACAAAGTGGATTCACCTGCTGCTGCAGTGACCACAGGTGTGATAACATCTAGAATTGGCATCTGGTGCGATCTCTCCGCTTCCACTCCAAAGAAAGTTACCTGTTTATTCCTATCATGCATTGGTTTTTGGGGTTTTCTTTGAGTAATGATGATCTCTTTAGTAGTCTGTTGGCGCCCTCTCCTGGAGGAATAGTTTGCTTGCTCTTGGACATTCTAAAAGAGAGGTCATGATAGACATTGAGCTTCTGAGCTCAATTGGGGACAGTCATGGGTGATGAATGTTTGCAACCTACTGCGAAGCCTCATACCGCAATATAAGGAACGTCAAATACTAAGAAAGGGCGGCCTATGAAAGAATTACTACTTTCAATAAGTACACTTAAACGGCTAATTGGGAATAGAAAAACTGTAAAAAGCCCTCTGAGAAAGCCCCCCTCTAACCTTTGATAGTAAGCTTTTCTGTAGTCTGCCTGTTGATGTATTTTCCGTTTGAACTGTGCACAACATGAAGAGACGGAACACTGGCGGCTTGTCACAATGCCCCCCGATGACATCACAATAGCGCTGCTGCCTAGAAAACAAGCTGCGCAGAAGAAGTTGTTCTTTGGGTGGGAGGGTGGGCTAGTGGAAGGAGGGGGCAATCTCTTTTTTTCCCGGGTGGTAGGGGGATGACAGGAGAAGGGAAGCGGGTGGTGAGAAAGGTACAGAGGGCAGGGTTTGGGGGCTGGGAAGGAAAGGGAAAAGATTAGGGTTTGGGGATGATGAAAGGGCTTTCTACGGGTAAGGATGGCAAAGGGTGGCAGTGACGGAAAGTCAGGCAACCTGTCCTGTCCGTCTTTTTGTATCGTGAATTGGAAAGACTGCAAGGGGGAGGGGAGTTGCTTGCGCCCTAAAGGAGGAGTTATTCAGATTCATTGCAGTGGGCGGCGGCTGCAAAACGCACCATTCTTCTTGTTTTGGCTCTGCAAAGCAGCCTTTTCAAGGGTTGGCTTGGGTGACAAAATGTCTTGTGTAGGCGTGGGTTTGTCTCCCTCTCGCTCTCTCTCCCTAAGATGTGTCCGGCATAGGCCAGGGTGCCACTCGAGGCCCAAACCAATTCTGGTTATCGCTTCTCGGCCTTTTGGCTAAGATCAAGTGTAGTATCTGTTCTTATCAGTTTAATATCTGATACGTCCCCTATCTGGGGACCATATATTAAATGGATTTTTAGAACAGGGAGATGGAAAAAGAGCTTGCTCTGTCCACTCCACGCATTGACCTGGTATTGCAGTACCTCCAGGAACGGTGCACCCCTTCTTAACCCAGTTTCCAAAAGCAGAACTCAATTCACCTGATTCATATTAGCCCGATTTAATGAATTGGAAGAAAGCATACGTCTTCATATGCACCTCAATTTGGCCCATTCACTTTTCACACTTCCTCCTTTTGTTTTTTATCTTTCACACTTTTGACTTTCTTTATTCATCCAAATAGCAAACTCATCACCACTCAACCTGACCAACTCGGCTATGTCCCCGTGCTGCAGTTCTCTGTCTTATCTAGATCATTTGCAATTGAATGGAATAGATCCCTTTTGGACAAAGTGGATTCACCTGCTGCTGCAGTGACCACAGGTGTGATAACATCTAGAATTGGCATCTGGTGCGATCTCTCCGCTTCCACTCCAAAGAAAGTTACCTGTTTATTCCTATCATGCATTGGTTTTTGGGGTTTTCTTTGAGTAATGATGATCTCTTTAGTAGTCTGTTGGCGCCCTCTCCTGGAGGAATAGTTTGCTTGCTCTTGGACATTCTAAAAGAGAGGTCATGATAGACATTGAGCTTCTGAGCTCAATTGGGGACAGTCATGGGTGATGAATGTTTGCAACCTACTGCGAAGCCTCATACCGCAATATAAGGAACGTCAAATACTAAGAAAGGGCGGCCTATGAAAGAATTACTACTTTCAATAAGTACACTTAAACGGCTAATTGGGAATAGAAAAACTGTAAAAAGCCCTCTGAGAAAGCCCCCCTCTAACCTTTGATAGTAAGCTTTTCTGTAGTCTGCCTGTTGATGTATTTTCCGTTTGAACTGTGCACAACATGAAGAGACGGAACACTGGCGGCTTGTCACAATGCCCCCCGATGACATCACAATAGCGCTGCTGCCTAGAAAACAAGCTGCGCAGAAGAAGTTGTTCTTTGGGTGGGAGGGTGGGCTAGTGGAAGGAGGGGGCAATCTCTTTTTTTCCCGGGTGGTAGGGGGATGACAGGAGAAGGGAAGCGGGTGGTGAGAAAGGTACAGAGGGCAGGGTTTGGGGGCTGGGAAGGAAAGGGAAAAGATTAGGGTTTGGGGATGATGAAAGGGCTTTCTACGGGTAAGGATGGCAAAGGGTGGCAGTGACGGAAAGTCAGGCAACCTGTCCTGTCCGTCTTTTTGTATCGTGAATTGGAAAGACTGCAAGGGGGAGGGGAGTTGCTTGCGCCCTAAAGGAGGAGTTATTCAGATTCATTGCAGTGGGCGGCGGCTGCAAAACGCACCATTCTTCTTGTTTTGGCTCTGCAAAGCAGCCTTTTCAAGGGTTGGCTTGGGTGACAAAATGTCTTGTGTAGGCGTGGGTTTGTCTCCCTCTCGCTCTCTCTCCCTAAGATGTGTCCGGCATAGGCCAGGGTGCCACTCGAGGCCCAAACCAATTCTGGTTATCGCTTCTCGGCCTTTTGGCTAAGATCAAGTGTAGTATCTGTTCTTATCAGTTTAATATCTGATACGTCCCCTATCTGGGGACCATATATTAAATGGATTTTTAGAACAGGGAGATGGAAAAAGAGCTTGCTCTGTCCACTCCACGCATTGACCTGGTATTGCAGTACCTCCAGGAACGGTGCACCCCTTCTTAACCCAGTTTCCAAAAGCAGAACTCAATTCACCTGATTCATATTAGCCCGATTTAATGAATTGGAAGAAAGCATACGTCTTCATATGCACCTCAATTTGGCCCATTCACTTTTCACACTTCCTCCTTTTGTTTTTTATCTTTCACACTTTTGACTTTCTTTATTCATCCAAATAGCAAACTCATCACCACTCAACCTGACCAACTCGGCTATGTCCCCGTGCTGCAGTTCTCTGTCTTATCTAGATCATTTGCAATTGAATGGAATAGATCCCTTTTGGACAAAGTGGATTCACCTGCTGCTGCAGTGACCACAGGTGTGATAACATCTAGAATTGGCATCTGGTGCGATCTCTCCGCTTCCACTCCAAAGAAAGTTACCTGTTTATTCCTATCATGCATTGGTTTTTGGGGTTTTCTTTGAGTAATGATGATCTCTTTAGTAGTCTGTTGGCGCCCTCTCCTGGAGGAATAGTTTGCTTGCTCTTGGACATTCTAAAAGAGAGGTCATGATAGACATTGAGCTTCTGAGCTCAATTGGGGACAGTCATGGGTGATGAATGTTTGCAACCTACTGCGAAGCCTCATACCGCAATATAAGGAACGTCAAATACTAAGAAAGGGCGGCCTATGAAAGAATTACTACTTTCAATAAGTACACTTAAACGGCTAATTGGGAATAGAAAAACTGTAAAAAGCCCTCTGAGAAAGCCCCCCTCTAACCTTTTGATAGTAAGCTTTTCTGTAGTCTGCCTGTTGATGTATTTTCCGTTTGAACTGTGCACAACATGAAGAGACGGAACACTGGCGGCTTGTCACAATGCCCCCCGATGACATCACAATAGCGCTGCTGCCTAGAAAACAAGCTGCGCAGAAGAAGTTGTTCTTTGGGTGGGAGGGTGGGCTAGTGGAAGGAGGGGGCAATCTCTTTTTTTCCCGGGTGGTAGGGGGATGACAGGAGAAGGGAAGCGGGTGGTGAGAAAGGTACAGAGGGCAGGGTTTGGGGGCTGGGAAGGAAAGGGAAAAGATTAGGGTTTGGGGATGATGAAAGGGCTTTCTACGGGTAAGGATGGCAAAGGGTGGCAGTGACGGAAAGTCAGGCAACCTGTCCTGTCCGTCTTTTTGTATCGTGAATTGGAAAGACTGCAAGGGGGAGGGGAGTTGCTTGCGCCCTAAAGGAGGAGTTATTCAGATTCATTGCAGTGGGCGGCGGCTGCAAAACGCACCATTCTTCTTGTTTTGGCTCTGCAAAGCAGCCTTTTCAAGGGTTGGCTTGGGTGACAAAATGTCTTGTGTAGGCGTGGGTTTGTCTCCCTCTCGCTCTCTCTCCCTAAGATGTGTCCGGCATAGGCCAGGGTGCCACTCGAGGCCCAAACCAATTCTGGTTATCGCTTCTCGGCCTTTTGGCTAAGATCAAGTGTAGTATCTGTTCTTATCAGTTTAATATCTGATACGTCCCCTATCTGGGGACCATATATTAAATGGATTTTTAGAACAGGGAGATGGAAAAAGAGCTTGCTCTGTCCACTCCACGCATTGACCTGGTATTGCAGTACCTCCAGGAACGGTGCACCCCTTCTTAACCCAGTTTCCAAAAGCAGAACTCAATTCACCTGATTCATATTAGCCCGATTTAATGAATTGGAAGAAAGCATACGTCTTCATATGCACCTCAATTTGGCCCATTCACTTTTCACACTTCCTCCTTTTGTTTTTTATCTTTCACACTTTTGACTTTCTTTATTCATCCAAATAGCAAACTCATCACCACTCAACCTGACCAACTCGGCTATGTCCCCGTGCTGCAGTTCTCTGTCTTATCTAGATCATTTGCAATTGAATGGAATAGATCCCTTTTGGACAAAGTGGATTCACCTGCTGCTGCAGTGACCACAGGTGTGATAACATCTAGAATTGGCATCTGGTGCGATCTCTCCGCTTCCACTCCAAAGAAAGTTACCTGTTTATTCCTATCATGCATTGGTTTTTGGGGTTTTCTTTGAGTAATGATGATCTCTTTAGTAGTCTGTTGGCGCCCTCTCCTGGAGGAATAGTTTGCTTGCTCTTGGACATTCTAAAAGAGAGGTCATGATAGACATTGAGCTTCTGAGCTCAATTGGGGACAGTCATGGGTGATGAATGTTTGCAACCTACTGCGAAGCCTCATACCGCAATATAAGGAACGTCAAATACTAAGAAAGGGCGGCCTATGAAAGAATTACTACTTTCAATAAGTACACTTAAACGGCTAATTGGGAATAGAAAAACTGTAAAAAGCCCTCTGAGAAAGCCCCCCTCTAACCTTTGATAGTAAGCTTTTCTGTAGTCTGCCTGTTGATGTATTTTCCGTTTGAACTGTGCACAACATGAAGAGACGGAACACTGGCGGCTTGTCACAATGCCCCCCGATGACATCACAATAGCGCTGCTGCCTAGAAAACAAGCTGCGCAGAAGAAGTTGTTCTTTGGGTGGGAGGGTGGGCTAGTGGAAGGAGGGGGCAATCTCTTTTTTTCCCGGGTGGTAGGGGGATGACAGGAGAAGGGAAGCGGGTGGTGAGAAAGGTACAGAGGGCAGGGTTTGGGGGCTGGGAAGGAAAGGGAAAAGATTAGGGTTTGGGGATGATGAAAGGGCTTTCTACGGGTAAGGATGGCAAAGGGTGGCAGTGACGGAAAGTCAGGCAACCTGTCCTGTCCGTCTTTTTGTATCGTGAATTGGAAAGACTGCAAGGGGGAGGGGAGTTGCTTGCGCCCTAAAGGAGGAGTTATTCAGATTCATTGCAGTGGGCGGCGGCTGCAAAACGCACCATTCTTCTTGTTTTGGCTCTGCAAAGCAGCCTTTTCAAGGGTTGGCTTGGGTGACAAAATGTCTTGTGTAGGCGTGGGTTTGTCTCCCTCTCGCTCTCTCTCCCTAAGATGTGTCCGGCATAGGCCAGGGTGCCACTCGAGGCCCAAACCAATTCTGGTTATCGCTTCTCGGCCTTTTGGCTAAGATCAAGTGTAGTGTTGTTCGAAGAGGTGGTTTAAGCTCCAGGCCACCTTAGTACAATGATACAATGCACACTGGAAGGTTGCGCTTGCTAGTACTCTGGGTGGATAGTATATTCATCTAGAGGAAAACATGGCCCTACCAGGATCGAGGCTATTAGACTGAGTAAGGGTGGGGGGCTATGGTACAACGTGCCCCAGGACTGACGACCCTGGAGTGAGTCTGAGCTTGCTGGCTTGGGACCCCGGCAAGCCTTGGGCTCTGTAGCACACCGTACCTTGCCTTTTCATACTTTTTGAGCATATTATCCTATCCCGGCCTTCTGGCTAGGAAGGGAAATTTTTATAATCCCGGTCGGAGGTCTGGTCAGCTTTGGGCTGAGAAACTAACACCCGGTTGGAGGTCTGGGTCAGCTTCGGCTGAGAAACCAACACCCGGTTGGAGGTCTGGGTCAGCTTCGGCTGAGAAACCAACACCCGGTTGGAGGTCCGGTTAGCCTTGGGCTGAGAAACCAACACCGGTTGACGGTCCGGGCAGTTTCGGCTGCGAAACCAACAACTAGTAGCTCTCTACTCCACTTGGGTAAGATGCCTGGGTGGACACTGGGAGCAACGACAAGGCTCAACCAGGCTTCGGCTTGGGGGAGCACCGAAGATCCCTGACCCTTGCTGTGGCCTTCTGGCTCGGAGGGACGGGGTTGATTTTTGGGGACCCTCTCCTCACGGTGGGGTCCACACGAATCCTAGCCTTTGCACTGTTTTTGGTGTGACTTCGGTCATGCATTTTTTGTGGTGCTTTGGAAAGCTTCATTAAATCAAAATCTGTTCTTATCAGTTTAATATCTGATACGTCCCCTATCTGGGGACCATATATTAAATGGATTTTTAGAACAGGGAGATGGAAAAAGAGCTTGCTCTGTCCACTCCACGCATTGACCTGGTATTGCAGTACCTCCAGGAACGGTGCACCCCTTCTTAACCCAGTTTCCAAAAGCAGAACTCAATTCACCTGATTCATATTAGCCCGATTTAATGAATTGGAAGAAAGCATACGTCTTCATATGCACCTCAATTTGGCCCATTCACTTTTCACACTTCCTCCTTTTGTTTTTTATCTTTCACACTTTTGACTTTCTTTATTCATCCAAATAGCAAACTCATCACCACTCAACCTGACCAACTCGGCTATGTCCCCGTGCTGCAGTTCTCTGTCTTATCTAGATCATTTGCAATTGAATGGAATAGATCCCTTTTGGACAAAGTGGATTCACCTGCTGCTGCAGTGACCACAGGTGTGATAACATCTAGAATTGGCATCTGGTGCGATCTCTCCGCTTCCACTCCAAAGAAAGTTACCTGTTTATTCCTATCATGCATTGGTTTTTGGGGTTTTCTTTGAGTAATGATGATCTCTTTAGTAGTCTGTTGGCGCCCTCTCCTGGAGGAATAGTTTGCTTGCTCTTGGACATTCTAAAAGAGAGGTCATGATAGACATTGAGCTTCTGAGCTCAATTGGGGACAGTCATGGGTGATGAATGTTTGCAACCTACTGCGAAGCCTCATACCGCAATATAAGGAACGTCAAATACTAAGAAAGGGCGGCCTATGAAAGAATTACTACTTTCAATAAGTACACTTAAACGGCTAATTGGGAATAGAAAAACTGTAAAAAGCCCTCTGAGAAAGCCCCCCTCTAACCTTTGATAGTAAGCTTTTCTGTAGTCTGCCTGTTGATGTATTTTCCGTTTGAACTGTGCACAACATGAAGAGACGGAACACTGGCGGCTTGTCACAATGCCCCCCGATGACATCACAATAGCGCTGCTGCCTAGAAAACAAGCTGCGCAGAAGAAGTTGTTCTTTGGGTGGGAGGGTGGGCTAGTGGAAGGAGGGGGCAATCTCTTTTTTTCCCGGGTGGTAGGGGGATGACAGGAGAAGGGAAGCGGGTGGTGAGAAAGGTACAGAGGGCAGGGTTTGGGGGCTGGGAAGGAAAGGGAAAAGATTAGGGTTTGGGGATGATGAAAGGGCTTTCTACGGGTAAGGATGGCAAAGGGTGGCAGTGACGGAAAGTCAGGCAACCTGTCCTGTCCGTCTTTTTGTATCGTGAATTGGAAAGACTGCAAGGGGGAGGGGAGTTGCTTGCGCCCTAAAGGAGGAGTTATTCAGATTCATTGCAGTGGGCGGCGGCTGCAAAACGCACCATTCTTCTTGTTTTGGCTCTGCAAAGCAGCCTTTTCAAGGGTTGGCTTGGGTGACAAAATGTCTTGTGTAGGCGTGGGTTTGTCTCCCTCTCGCTCTCTCTCCCTAAGATGTGTCCGGCATAGGCCAGGGTGCCACTCGAGGCCCAAACCAATTCTGGTTATCGCTTCTCGGCCTTTTGGCTAAGATCAAGTGTAGTATCTGTTCTTATCAGTTTAATATCTGATACGTCCCCTATCTGGGGACCATATATTAAATGGATTTTTAGAACAGGGAGATGGAAAAAGAGCTTGCTCTGTCCACTCCACGCATTGACCTGGTATTGCAGTACCTCCAGGAACGGTGCACCCCTTCTTAACCCAGTTTCCAAAAGCAGAACTCAATTCACCTGATTCATATTAGCCCGATTTAATGAATTGGAAGAAAGCATACGTCTTCATATGCACCTCAATTTGGCCCATTCACTTTTCACACTTCCTCCTTTTGTTTTTTATCTTTCACACTTTTGACTTTCTTTATTCATCCAAATAGCAAACTCATCACCACTCAACCTGACCAACTCGGCTATGTCCCCGTGCTGCAGTTCTCTGTCTTATCTAGATCATTTGCAATTGAATGGAATAGATCCCTTTTGGACAAAGTGGATTCACCTGCTGCTGCAGTGACCACAGGTGTGATAACATCTAGAATTGGCATCTGGTGCGATCTCTCCGCTTCCACTCCAAAGAAAGTTACCTGTTTATTCCTATCATGCATTGGTTTTTGGGGTTTTCTTTGAGTAATGATGATCTCTTTAGTAGTCTGTTGGCGCCCTCTCCTGGAGGAATAGTTTGCTTGCTCTTGGACATTCTAAAAGAGAGGTCATGATAGACATTGAGCTTCTGAGCTCAATTGGGGACAGTCATGGGTGATGAATGTTTGCAACCTACTGCGAAGCCTCATACCGCAATATAAGGAACGTCAAATACTAAGAAAGGGCGGCCTATGAAAGAATTACTACTTTCAATAAGTACACTTAAACGGCTAATTGGGAATAGAAAAACTGTAAAAAGCCCTCTGAGAAAGCCCCCCTCTAACCTTTGATAGTAAGCTTTTCTGTAGTCTGCCTGTTGATGTATTTTCCGTTTGAACTGTGCACAACATGAAGAGACGGAACACTGGCGGCTTGTCACAATGCCCCCCGATGACATCACAATAGCGCTGCTGCCTAGAAAACAAGCTGCGCAGAAGAAGTTGTTCTTTGGGTGGGAGGGTGGGCTAGTGGAAGGAGGGGGCAATCTCTTTTTTTCCCGGGTGGTAGGGGGATGACAGGAGAAGGGAAGCGGGTGGTGAGAAAGGTACAGAGGGCAGGGTTTGGGGGCTGGGAAGGAAAGGGAAAAGATTAGGGTTTGGGGATGATGAAAGGGCTTTCTACGGGTAAGGATGGCAAAGGGTTGCAGTGACGGAAAGTCAGGCAACCTGTCCTGTCCGTCTTTTTGTATCGTGAATTGGAAAGACTGCAAGGGGGAGGGGAGTTGCTTGCGCCCTAAAGGAGGAGTTATTCAGATTCATTGCAGTGGGCGGCGGCTGCAAAACGCACCATTCTTCTTGTTTTGGCTCTGCAAAGCAGCCTTTTCAAGGGTTGGCTTGGGTGACAAAATGTCTTGTGTAGGCGTGGGTTTGTCTCCCTCTCGCTCTCTCTCCCTAAGATGTGTCCGGCATAGGCCAGGGTGCCACTCGAGGCCCAAACCAATTCTGGTTATCGCTTCTCGGCCTTTTGGCTAAGATCAAGTGTAGTATCTGTTCTTATCAGTTTAATATCTGATACGTCCCCTATCTGGGGACCATATATTAAATGGATTTTTAGAACAGGGAGATGGAAAAAGAGCTTGCTCTGTCCACTCCACGCATTGACCTGGTATTGCAGTACCTCCAGGAACGGTGCACCCCTTCTTAACCCAGTTTCCAAAAGCAGAACTCAATTCACCTGATTCATATTAGCCCGATTTAATGAATTGGAAGAAAGCATACGTCTTCATATGCACCTCAATTTGGCCCATTCACTTTTCACACTTCCTCCTTTTGTTTTTTATCTTTCACACTTTTGACTTTCTTTATTCATCCAAATAGCAAACTCATCACCACTCAACCTGACCAACTCGGCTATGTCCCCGTGCTGCAGTTCTCTGTCTTATCTAGATCATTTGCAATTGAATGGAATAGATCCCTTTTGGACAAAGTGGATTCACCTGCTGCTGCAGTGACCACAGGTGTGATAACATCTAGAATTGGCATCTGGTGCGATCTCTCCGCTTCCACTCCAAAGAAAGTTACCTGTTTATTCCTATCATGCATTGGTTTTTGGGGTTTTCTTTGAGTAATGATGATCTCTTTAGTAGTCTGTTGGCGCCCTCTCCTGGAGGAATAGTTTGCTTGCTCTTGGACATTCTAAAAGAGAGGTCATGATAGACATTGAGCTTCTGAGCTCAATTGGGGACAGTCATGGGTGATGAATGTTTGCAACCTACTGCGAAGCCTCATACCGCAATATAAGGAACGTCAAATACTAAGAAAGGGCGGCCTATGAAAGAATTACTACTTTCAATAAGTACACTTAAACGGCTAATTGGGAATAGAAAAACTGTAAAAAGCCCTCTGAGAAAGCCCCCCTCTAACCTTTGATAGTAAGCTTTTCTGTAGTCTGCCTGTTGATGTATTTTCCGTTTGAACTGTGCACAACATGAAGAGACGGAACACTGGCGGCTTGTCACAATGCCCCCCGATGACATCACAATAGCGCTGCTGCCTAGAAAACAAGCTGCGCAGAAGAAGTTGTTCTTTGGGTGGGAGGGTGGGCTAGTGGAAGGAGGGGGCAATCTCTTTTTTTCCCGGGTGGTAGGGGGATGACAGGAGAAGGGAAGCGGGTGGTGAGAAAGGTACAGAGGGCAGGGTTTGGGGGCTGGGAAGGAAAGGGAAAAGATTAGGGTTTGGGGATGATGAAAGGGCTTTCTACGGGTAAGGATGGCAAAGGGTGGCAGTGACGGAAAGTCAGGCAACCTGTCCTGTCCGTCTTTTTGTATCGTGAATTGGAAAGACTGCAAGGGGGAGGGGAGTTGCTTGCGCCCTAAAGGAGGAGTTATTCAGATTCATTGCAGTGGGCGGCGGCTGCAAAACGCACCATTCTTCTTGTTTTGGCTCTGCAAAGCAGCCTTTTCAAGGGTTGGCTTGGGTGACAAAATGTCTTGTGTAGGCGTGGGTTTGTCTCCCTCTCGCTCTCTCTCCCTAAGATGTGTCCGGCATAGGCCAGGGTGCCACTCGAGGCCCAAACCAATTCTGGTTATCGCTTCTCGGCCTTTTGGCTAAGATCAAGTGTAGTATCTGTTCTTATCAGTTTAATATCTGATACGTCCCCTATCTGGGGACCATATATTAAATGGATTTTTAGAACAGGGAGATGGAAAAAGAGCTTGCTCTGTCCACTCCACGCATTGACCTGGTATTGCAGTACCTCCAGGAACGGTGCACCCCTTCTTAACCCAGTTTCCAAAAGCAGAACTCAATTCACCTGATTCATATTAGCCCGATTTAATGAATTGGAAGAAAGCATACGTCTTCATATGCACCTCAATTTGGCCCATTCACTTTTCACACTTCCTCCTTTTGTTTTTTATCTTTCACACTTTTGACTTTCTTTATTCATCCAAATAGCAAACTCATCACCACTCAACCTGACCAACTCGGCTATGTCCCCGTGCTGCAGTTCTCTGTCTTATCTAGATCATTTGCAATTGAATGGAATAGATCCCTTTTGGACAAAGTGGATTCACCTGCTGCTGCAGTGACCACAGGTGTGATAACATCTAGAATTGGCATCTGGTGCGATCTCTCCGCTTCCACTCCAAAGAAAGTTACCTGTTTATTCCTATCATGCATTGGTTTTTGGGGTTTTCTTTGAGTAATGATGATCTCTTTAGTAGTCTGTTGGCGCCCTCTCCTGGAGGAATAGTTTGCTTGCTCTTGGACATTCTAAAAGAGAGGTCATGATAGACATTGAGCTTCTGAGCTCAATTGGGGACAGTCATGGGTGATGAATGTTTGCAACCTACTGCGAAGCCTCATACCGCAATATAAGGAACGTCAAATACTAAGAAAGGGCGGCCTATGAAAGAATTACTACTTTCAATAAGTACACTTAAACGGCTAATTGGGAATAGAAAAACTGTAAAAAGCCCTCTGAGAAAGCCCCCCTCTAACCTTTGATAGTAAGCTTTTCTGTAGTCTGCCTGTTGATGTATTTTCCGTTTGAACTGTGCACAACATGAAGAGACGGAACACTGGCGGCTTGTCACAATGCCCCCCGATGACATCACAATAGCGCTGCTGCCTAGAAAACAAGCTGCGCAGAAGAAGTTGTTCTTTGGGTGGGAGGGTGGGCTAGTGGAAGGAGGGGGCAATCTCTTTTTTTCCCGGGTGGTAGGGGGATGACAGGAGAAGGGAAGCGGGTGGTGAGAAAGGTACAGAGGGCAGGGTTTGGGGGCTGGGAAGGAAAGGGAAAAGATTAGGGTTTGGGGATGATGAAAGGGCTTTCTACGGGTAAGGATGGCAAAGGGTGGCAGTGACGGAAAGTCAGGCAACCTGTCCTGTCCGTCTTTTTGTATCGTGAATTGGAAAGACTGCAAGGGGGAGGGGAGTTGCTTGCGCCCTAAAGGAGGAGTTATTCAGATTCATTGCAGTGGGCGGCGGCTGCAAAACGCACCATTCTTCTTGTTTTGGCTCTGCAAAGCAGCCTTTTCAAGGGTTGGCTTGGGTGACAAAATGTCTTGTGTAGGCGTGGGTTTGTCTCCCTCTCGCTCTCTCTCCCTAAGATGTGTCCGGCATAGGCCAGGGTGCCACTCGAGGCCCAAACCAATTCTGGTTATCGCTTCTCGGCCTTTTGGCTAAGATCAAGTGTAGTATCTGTTCTTATCAGTTTAATATCTGATACGTCCCCTATCTGGGGACCATATATTAAATGGATTTTTAGAACAGGGAGATGGAAAAAGAGCTTGCTCTGTCCACTCCACGCATTGACCTGGTATTGCAGTACCTCCAGGAACGGTGCACCCCTTCTTAACCCAGTTTCCAAAAGCAGAACTCAATTCACCTGATTCATATTAGCCCGATTTAATGAATTGGAAGAAAGCATACGTCTTCATATGCACCTCAATTTGGCCCATTCACTTTTCACACTTCCTCCTTTTGTTTTTTATCTTTCACACTTTTGACTTTCTTTATTCATCCAAATAGCAAACTCATCACCACTCAACCTGACCAACTCGGCTATGTCCCCGTGCTGCAGTTCTCTGTCTTATCTAGATCATTTGCAATTGAATGGAATAGATCCCTTTTGGACAAAGTGGATTCACCTGCTGCTGCAGTGACCACAGGTGTGATAACATCTAGAATTGGCATCTGGTGCGATCTCTCCGCTTCCACTCCAAAGAAAGTTACCTGTTTATTCCTATCATGCATTGGTTTTTGGGGTTTTCTTTGAGTAATGATGATCTCTTTAGTAGTCTGTTGGCGCCCTCTCCTGGAGGAATAGTTTGCTTGCTCTTGGACATTCTAAAAGAGAGGTCATGATAGACATTGAGCTTCTGAGCTCAATTGGGGACAGTCATGGGTGATGAATGTTTGCAACCTACTGCGAAGCCTCATACCGCAATATAAGGAACGTCAAATACTAAGAAAGGGCGGCCTATGAAAGAATTACTACTTTCAATAAGTACACTTAAACGGCTAATTGGGAATAGAAAAACTGTAAAAAGCCCTCTGAGAAAGCCCCCCTCTAACCTTTGATAGTAAGCTTTTCTGTAGTCTGCCTGTTGATGTATTTTCCGTTTGAACTGTGCACAACATGAAGAGACGGAACACTGGCGGCTTGTCACAATGCCCCCCGATGACATCACAATAGCGCTGCTGCCTAGAAAACAAGCTGCGCAGAAGAAGTTGTTCTTTGGGTGGGAGGGTGGGCTAGTGGAAGGAGGGGGCAATCTCTTTTTTTCCCGGGTGGTAGGGGGATGACAGGAGAAGGGAAGCGGGTGGTGAGAAAGGTACAGAGGGCAGGGTTTGGGGGCTGGGAAGGAAAGGGAAAAGATTAGGGTTTGGGGATGATGAAAGGGCTTTCTACGGGTAAGGATGGCAAAGGGTGGCAGTGACGGAAAGTCAGGCAACCTGTCCTGTCCGTCTTTTTGTATCGTGAATTGGAAAGACTGCAAGGGGGAGGGGAGTTGCTTGCGCCCTAAAGGAGGAGTTATTCAGATTCATTGCAGTGGGCGGCGGCTGCAAAACGCACCATTCTTCTTGTTTTGGCTCTGCAAAGCAGCCTTTTCAAGGGTTGGCTTGGGTGACAAAATGTCTTGTGTAGGCGTGGGTTTGTCTCCCTCTCGCTCTCTCTCCCTAAGATGTGTCCGGCATAGGCCAGGGTGCCACTCGAGGCCCAAACCAATTCTGGTTATCGCTTCTCGGCCTTTTGGCTAAGATCAAGTGTAGTATCTGTTCTTATCAGTTTAATATCTGATACGTCCCCTATCTGGGGACCATATATTAAATGGATTTTTAGAACAGGGAGATGGAAAAAGAGCTTGCTCTGTCCACTCCACGCATTGACCTGGTATTGCAGTACCTCCAGGAACGGTGCACCCCTTCTTAACCCAGTTTCCAAAAGCAGAACTCAATTCACCTGATTCATATTAGCCCGATTTAATGAATTGGAAGAAAGCATACGTCTTCATATGCACCTCAATTTGGCCCATTCACTTTTCACACTTCCTCCTTTTGTTTTTTATCTTTCACACTTTTGACTTTCTTTATTCATCCAAATAGCAAACTCATCACCACTCAACCTGACCAACTCGGCTATGTCCCCGTGCTGCAGTTCTCTGTCTTATCTAGATCATTTGCAATTGAATGGAATAGATCCCTTTTGGACAAAGTGGATTCACCTGCTGCTGCAGTGACCACAGGTGTGATAACATCTAGAATTGGCATCTGGTGCGATCTCTCCGCTTCCACTCCAAAGAAAGTTACCTGTTTATTCCTATCATGCATTGGTTTTTGGGGTTTTCTTTGAGTAATGATAATCTCTTTAGTAGTCTGTTGGCGCCCTCTCCTGGAGGAATAGTTTGCTTGCTCTTGGACATTCTAAAAGAGAGGTCATGATAGACATTGAGCTTCTGAGCTCAATTGGGGACAGTCATGGGTGATGAATGTTTGCAACCTACTGCGAAGCCTCATACCGCAATATAAGGAACGTCAAATACTAAGAAAGGGCGGCCTATGAAAGAATTACTACTTTCAATAAGTACACTTAAACGGCTAATTGGGAATAGAAAAACTGTAAAAAGCCCTCTGAGAAAGCCCCCCTCTAACCTTTGATAGTAAGCTTTTCTGTAGTCTGCCTGTTGATGTATTTTCCGTTTGAACTGTGCACAACATGAAGAGACGGAACACTGGCGGCTTGTCACAATGCCCCCCGATGACATCACAATAGCGCTGCTGCCTAGAAAACAAGCTGCGCAGAAGAAGTTGTTCTTTGGGTGGGAGGGTGGGCTAGTGGAAGGAGGGGGCAATCTCTTTTTTTCCCGGGTGGTAGGGGGATGACAGGAGAAGGGAAGCGGGTGGTGAGAAAGGTACAGAGGGCAGGGTTTGGGGGCTGGGAAGGAAAGGGAAAAGATTAGGGTTTGGGGATGATGAAAGGGCTTTCTACGGGTAAGGATGGCAAAGGGTGGCAGTGACGGAAAGTCAGGCAACCTGTCCTGTCCGTCTTTTTGTATCGTGAATTGGAAAGACTGCAAGGGGGAGGGGAGTTGCTTGCGCCCTAAAGGAGGAGTTATTCAGATTCATTGCAGTGGGCGGCGGCTGCAAAACGCACCATTCTTCTTGTTTTGGCTCTGCAAAGCAGCCTTTTCAAGGGTTGGCTTGGGTGACAAAATGTCTTGTGTAGGCGTGGGTTTGTCTCCCTCTCGCTCTCTCTCCCTAAGATGTGTCCGGCATAGGCCAGGGTGCCACTCGAGGCCCAAACCAATTCTGGTTATCGCTTCTCGGCCTTTTGGCTAAGATCAAGTGTAGTATCTGTTCTTATCAGTTTAATATCTGATACGTCCCCTATCTGGGGACCATATATTAAATGGATTTTTAGAACAGGGAGATGGAAAAAGAGCTTGCTCTGTCCACTCCACGCATTGACCTGGTATTGCAGTACCTCCAGGAACGGTGCACCCCTTCTTAACCCAGTTTCCAAAAGCAGAACTCAATTCACCTGATTCATATTAGCCCGATTTAATGAATTGGAAGAAAGCATACGTCTTCATATGCACCTCAATTTGGCCCATTCACTTTTCACACTTCCTCCTTTTGTTTTTTATCTTTCACACTTTTGACTTTCTTTATTCATCCAAATAGCAAACTCATCACCACTCAACCTGACCAACTCGGCTATGTCCCCGTGCTGCAGTTCTCTGTCTTATCTAGATCATTTGCAATTGAATGGAATAGATCCCTTTTGGACAAAGTGGATTCACCTGCTGCTGCAGTGACCACAGGTGTGATAACATCTAGAATTGGCATCTGGTGCGATCTCTCCGCTTCCACTCCAAAGAAAGTTACCTGTTTATTCCTATCATGCATTGGTTTTTGGGGTTTTCTTTGAGTAATGATGATCTCTTTAGTAGTCTGTTGGCGCCCTCTCCTGGAGGAATAGTTTGCTTGCTCTTGGACATTCTAAAAGAGAGGTCATGATAGACATTGAGCTTCTGAGCTCAATTGGGGACAGTCATGGGTGATGAATGTTTGCAACCTACTGCGAAGCCTCATACCGCAATATAAGGAACGTCAAATACTAAGAAAGGGCGGCCTATGAAAGAATTACTACTTTCAATAAGTACACTTAAACGGCTAATTGGGAATAGAAAAACTGTAAAAAGCCCTCTGAGAAAGCCCCCCTCTAACCTTTGATAGTAAGCTTTTCTGTAGTCTGCCTGTTGATGTATTTTCCGTTTGAACTGTGCACAACATGAAGAGACGGAACACTGGCGGCTTGTCACAATGCCCCCCGATGACATCACAATAGCGCTGCTGCCTAGAAAACAAGCTGCGCAGAAGAAGTTGTTCTTTGGGTGGGAGGGTGGGCTAGTGGAAGGAGGGGGCAATCTCTTTTTTTCCCGGGTGGTAGGGGGATGACAGGAGAAGGGAAGCGGGTGGTGAGAAAGGTACAGAGGGCAGGGTTTGGGGGCTGGGAAGGAAAGGGAAAAGATTAGGGTTTGGGGATGATGAAAGGGCTTTCTACGGGTAAGGATGGCAAAGGGTGGCAGTGACGGAAAGTCAGGCAACCTGTCCTGTCCGTCTTTTTGTATCGTGAATTGGAAAGACTGCAAGGGGGAGGGGAGTTGCTTGCGCCCTAAAGGAGGAGTTATTCAGATTCATTGCAGTGGGCGGCGGCTGCAAAACGCACCATTCTTCTTGTTTTGGCTCTGCAAAGCAGCCTTTTCAAGGGTTGGCTTGGGTGACAAAATGTCTTGTGTAGGCGTGGGTTTGTCTCCCTCTCGCTCTCTCTCCCTAAGATGTGTCCGGCATAGGCCAGGGTGCCACTCGAGGCCCAAACCAATTCTGGTTATCGCTTCTCGGCCTTTTGGCTAAGATCAAGTGTAGTATCTGTTCTTATCAGTTTAATATCTGATACGTCCCCTATCTGGGGACCATATATTAAATGGATTTTTAGAACAGGGAGATGGAAAAAGAGCTTGCTCTGTCCACTCCACGCATTGACCTGGTATTGCAGTACCTCCAGGAACGGTGCACCCCTTCTTAACCCAGTTTCCAAAAGCAGAACTCAATTCACCTGATTCATATTAGCCCGATTTAATGAATTGGAAGAAAGCATACGTCTTCATATGCACCTCAATTTGGCCCATTCACTTTTCACACTTCCTCCTTTTGTTTTTTATCTTTCACACTTTTGACTTTCTTTATTCATCCAAATAGCAAACTCATCACCACTCAACCTGACCAACTCGGCTATGTCCCCGTGCTGCAGTTCTCTGTCTTATCTAGATCATTTGCAATTGAATGGAATAGATCCCTTTTGGACAAAGTGGATTCACCTGCTGCTGCAGTGACCACAGGTGTGATAACATCTAGAATTGGCATCTGGTGCGATCTCTCCGCTTCCACTCCAAAGAAAGTTACCTGTTTATTCCTATCATGCATTGGTTTTTGGGGTTTTCTTTGAGTAATGATGATCTCTTTAGTAGTCTGTTGGCGCCCTCTCCTGGAGGAATAGTTTGCTTGCTCTTGGACATTCTAAAAGAGAGGTCATGATAGACATTGAGCTTCTGAGCTCAATTGGGGACAGTCATGGGTGATGAATGTTTGCAACCTACTGCGAAGCCTCATACCGCAATATAAGGAACGTCAAATACTAAGAAAGGGCGGCCTATGAAAGAATTACTACTTTCAATAAGTACACTTAAACGGCTAATTGGGAATAGAAAAACTGTAAAAAGCCCTCTGAGAAAGCCCCCCTCTAACCTTTGATAGTAAGCTTTTCTGTAGTCTGCCTGTTGATGTATTTTCCGTTTGAACTGTGCACAACATGAAGAGACGGAACACTGGCGGCTTGTCACAATGCCCCCCGATGACATCACAATAGCGCTGCTGCCTAGAAAACAAGCTGCGCAGAAGAAGTTGTTCTTTGGGTGGGAGGGTGGGCTAGTGGAAGGAGGGGGCAATCTCTTTTTTTCCCGGGTGGTAGGGGGATGACAGGAGAAGGGAAGCGGGTGGTGAGAAAGGTACAGAGGGCAGGGTTTGGGGGCTGGGAAGGAAAGGGAAAAGATTAGGGTTTGGGGATGATGAAAGGGCTTTCTACGGGTAAGGATGGCAAAGGGTGGCAGTGACGGAAAGTCAGGCAACCTGTCCTGTCCGTCTTTTTGTATCGTGAATTGGAAAGACTGCAAGGGGGAGGGGAGTTGCTTGCGCCCTAAAGGAGGAGTTATTCAGATTCATTGCAGTGGGCGGCGGCTGCAAAACGCACCATTCTTCTTGTTTTGGCTCTGCAAAGCAGCCTTTTCAAGGGTTGGCTTGGGTGACAAAATGTCTTGTGTAGGCGTGGGTTTGTCTCCCTCTCGCTCTCTCTCCCTAAGATGTGTCCGGCATAGGCCAGGGTGCCACTCGAGGCCCAAACCAATTCTGGTTATCGCTTCTCGGCCTTTTGGCTAAGATCAAGTGTAGTATCTGTTCTTATCAGTTTAATATCTGATACGTCCCCTATCTGGGGACCATATATTAAATGGATTTTTAGAACAGGGAGATGGAAAAAGAGCTTGCTCTGTCCACTCCACGCATTGACCTGGTATTGCAGTACCTCCAGGAACGGTGCACCCCTTCTTAACCCAGTTTCCAAAAGCAGAACTCAATTCACCTGATTCATATTAGCCCGATTTAATGAATTGGAAGAAAGCATACGTCTTCATATGCACCTCAATTTGGCCCATTCACTTTTCACACTTCCTCCTTTTGTTTTTTATCTTTCACACTTTTGACTTTCTTTATTCATCCAAATAGCAAACTCATCACCACTCAACCTGACCAACTCGGCTATGTCCCCGTGCTGCAGTTCTCTGTCTTATCTAGATCATTTGCAATTGAATGGAATAGATCCCTTTTGGACAAAGTGGATTCACCTGCTGCTGCAGTGACCACAGGTGTGATAACATCTAGAATTGGCATCTGGTGCGATCTCTCCGCTTCCACTCCAAAGAAAGTTACCTGTTTATTCCTATCATGCATTGGTTTTTGGGGTTTTCTTTGAGTAATGATGATCTCTTTAGTAGTCTGTTGGCGCCCTCTCCTGGAGGAATAGTTTGCTTGCTCTTGGACATTCTAAAAGAGAGGTCATGATAGACATTGAGCTTCTGAGCTCAATTGGGGACAGTCATGGGTGATGAATGTTTGCAACCTACTGCGAAGCCTCATACCGCAATATAAGGAACGTCAAATACTAAGAAAGGGCGGCCTATGAAAGAATTACTACTTTCAATAAGTACACTTAAACGGCTAATTGGGAATAGAAAAACTGTAAAAAGCCCTCTGAGAAAGCCCCCCTCTAACCTTTGATAGTAAGCTTTTCTGTAGTCTGCCTGTTGATGTATTTTCC
>NW_027443369.1:0-47826 GCF_048569485.1 Anomaloglossus baeobatrachus | reverse complement strand
CGTGCGCGCTCTCTCTGGCCCTCCGTGCGCGCTCTCTCTGGCCCTCCGTGCGCGCTCTCTCTGGCCCTCCGTGCGCGCTCTCTCTGGCCCTCCGTGCGCGCTCTCTCTGGCCCTCCGTGCGCGCTCTCTCTGGCCCTCCGTTGCGCGCTCTCTCTGGCCCTCCGTGCACGCTCTCTGGCCCTCCGTGCACGCTCTCTGGCCCCCCCGTGAGCTCTCTCTGGCCCTCCGTGCACGGTCTCTGACCACGTCCTTGAGAATATTAAAGATTAAAATATATTAAATTAAATTAAAGATCAAAACTCTCACGTTTATGAGCACGCGGCTGTACATAAAGAATTACAGAATTTTTCAACATTTTATCTAAAACTCTAAACACTTTTTTTTTTCTTCAACCAGAAAACCCCGACTGTTCATAAAACACCTGATCAGAGTATAACATTATGAAACTTCAGCTTATAAAGGTCCCTTTACATGGGGCTGCCTCCAGAGAGCGCTTGATGATCGTACACATGGCTGGTGACAGGTCCCTTTACATGGGGCTGCCTCCAGAGAGCGCTTGATGATCGTACACATGGCTGGTGACAGGTCCCTTTACATGGGGCTGGCTCCAGAGAGCGCTTTCGGCTGATGATCGTACACATGGCTGGTGACAGGTCCCTTTACATGGGGCTGCCTCCAGAGAGCGCTTTCGGTCGATGATCGTACACATGGCTGGTGACAGGTCCCTTTACATGGGGCTGGCTCCAGAGAGCGCTTTCGTTCGATGATCGTACACATGGCTGGTGACAGGTCCCTTTACATGGGGCTGCCTCCAGAGAGCGCTTTCGGTCGATGATCGTACACATGGCTGGTGACAGGTCCCTTTACATGGGGCTGCCTCCAGAGAGCGCTTTCGGTCGATGATCGTACACATGGCTGGTGACAGGTCCCTTTACATGGGGCTGGCTGCAGAGAGCGCTTTCGGTTGATGATCGTACACATGGCTGGTGACAGGTCCCTTTACATGGGGCTGCCTCCAGAGAGCGCTTTCGGTCGATGATCGTACACATGGCTGGTGACAGGTCCCTTTACATGGGGCTGGCTCCAGAGTGCGCTTTCGGTCGATGATCGTACACATGGCTGGTGACAGGTCCCTTTACATGGGGCTGGCTCCAGAGAGCGCTTTCGGCTGATGATCGTACACATGGCTGGTGACAGGTCCCTTTACATGGGGCTGGCTCCAGAGAGCGCTTGCAGTCGATGATCGTACACATGGCTGGTGACAGGTCCCTTTACATGGGGCTGGCTCCAGAGAGCGCTTTCGGTCGATGATCGTACACATGACTGGTGACAGGTCCCTTTACATGGGGCTGGCTCCAGAGTGCGCTTTCGGTCGATGATCGTACACATGGCTGGTGACAGGTCCCTTTACATGGGGCTGGCTCCAGAGTGCGCTTTCGGTCGATGATCGTACACATGGCTGGTGACAGGTCTCTTTACATGGGGCTGGCTGCAGAGAGCGCTTTCGGTCGATGATCGTACACATGGCTTGTGACAGGTCTCTTTACATGGGGCTGTATTGTGAATGTTAGTTGTGTCTTGGCTGCTGGGAGGCTCCCTCTGGTGGCCAGGAATGGTTTGGACTTGGACCAGGTGTGTTGTGCAGTGGGTGTTTCCATTGCTAACTCTCTGCCTATTTAAGTCCTGGTCTGATTGCAGGCTGTTGCCGCATGTCAGTTGTTCTTTGTATCTCCAGCCTGCTTAATCCTGCTCTACACCACATCTTCCCCAGATAAGTGCTTGCTCTTTATTTATTGTCTGGTTCTTTTGTTTATCTGGATTTGTCATTTGTTGTGGTTGGTTTCAGTTTATTTGCTTGCAGGGATTTTCCCCCTCAGTGGATTGTTGAGGAACTCCCTGCAGTTCTGTGTGGAGTATAGCTCCTTTGGGTCCATGTGTTTATGGCTTATTGAATTTGTTATAATTCTTGTTTTCTGTTCATTGGTATGACAAGGGCACCTGGTATAGGACGGAGTTCAGATCGAGCGATCTGAGGGCCTTTTTGTACTATCAGGAAGTTGGTATTTTGCAGGGTTTTTCTCTGGCAACCATCAGTCCCCTTTCCTGTCCTTTCCTATTTTAGTCAGCGGGGGCCTCACCTTTTGCTAATCCTATCATCTATCTGTGTATTGTGTTTTCCTATATCACCGCAGTCTTTGAATGTGGGGGGCTTGTTATTCTCGTCTATTTTCTGAGGCAGAGAGTTATTCATCTTTCCTACCTTTAGGATAGTTAGTTCTCCGGCTGGGTTCGCGGTGCACAGGATGTTAGTTCACCCCTCGGCTACTTCTAGTTGTGATGGTTAGTAAGGGGATGGCGGCCAGATTAGTTGCCAATGCTCTTGTCACCTTTTTGCCAATGATTTGTGGTGGTCTTCCATGGTTCCGGATCATAACCGTACATCCGGCCTTCCAGGAGCTTAAAAGGGCGATTCACTTCTGCCCCAGTTCTGCAGCAACCTGATGTGTCTCGCCCATTTCAGGTTGAGATCGATGCCTCGGAGATCGGAGCAGGTGCTGTTCTGTCTCAACGAGACGCTACTTCGGGTAAACATAAGTGTCACAAACCACCGGGGGGGTCACTCAGAAATCCCCGCGCTGGCTACCAGTACGTCACAATCGGGGGTAACAAGTGGGGGGTCACCCCTCCTTTATACCTCCCGACCGACAGACAGAGCACGTGACGCGCTCTCTAGCGCCCCTCTTATAGTCAGGCCAATTATGGAATTGCCCGACCATAAGCAAGGAGGCCGCTATACTACTTATGCCGATTATTGAAGGGTCCCCGGTGAGAGTAAGGTATATATTCCCCCGACCTCCGCGGGCGGAATATATAAAACCTCCCTGAATCTCACTGGCCTCCCCACAATAATCCTTGGCACAACTCGCTGCCACCAACCGCTTCACGGTAACTATTAGCCGAACACACAGACGTGGGATTCAAGATCGAGATAACAGAACAGCCCAAGATTAATTATATAATTTAATCAGCCTAAAGCACACTAGAAACTACAATATATACAATAGGGAATCTACAGAATATACATATGTCAGAGTACAGTTACAATCAAAGCATGGGTTACAAACAGGCATACACAGTTCCAGCAGTTACCTTGTTGCGTCTGGCCACAGGGGGGCGCTGTACCCAGGTTTCTAGGATCCTTCCCACAGATGTTTCCTACACGTGCCCCCAGCGAAAAGAACACTGGAAAATGGCCGAAGTAGGGTTATCAACCTGGGCAAATCCAGGTCCCCTCCTACCTTAGTGACCTCAGAGGGAGCACTGCTCCACCCCTGGCTTGAGTTATGGACAATCCACAACATGGAATATGGGCCATAACTTTGCCTGGGAGCGTCGTAGGCGGACGCCAATGCTCTCATTGTGACAGTTATGAATTTAGCTACAGAACGAGGGGACTCATGACCTGTCTGCCAGTTCCACATTGGCTGATATCACGCCTGGGGTATTTCCCAAGCTCCCGCTCCCATAAAAAAGGTGTGCCAGCATCGTCCGCATGCGAAAACACCATTTTTATGGTTGCCGTATTTATCGGAAATATGGCTTGCGAGATATGAACCATTTTTTACTGGAGTCGTTCTGTCTGGCTAGTTCCAGAGCCTTATAATGAGATACAACTCTTGTTACAGGGTGACGGCAGGGAGTCATCCTGTGTCCTTTGTTCCCACATCACCTAATTTCCATATCACAGGAGATGGCCATGGATGGGTTGCTAAACAAGTTGTGTGAAGGAAAGGGGGGGTGACACCAGGAGAGGGCTTCCTGACATAACTTGAATATCATGATTTATCGTCATATCTCCGGATTTACCTCACACCTCCCCCCTTTTGAGGGCGCTAGGGGGCAGCACACTCCGGTGTTCCCCCGTGCGCCCGTCCGCGACCTCTCCTTGTCGGGACAGCCCGTCTGCGTTACCGTGGTCACGGCCCCTTTTGTGGCGAATGGTGAAGTTGTATTGCTGGAGCGCAAGGCTCCATCGCAACAGTCGCCCATTCGTCCCAGAGACGGTGTGCAACCAGCTGAGGGGGTTGTGGTCCGTCTCCACGATGAAGTGGCGCCCGTATAGATAGGGTTGCAGACGCTGCAGGGCCCACACTATGGCCAGGCACTCCTTCTCCATTGTGGAATAGGCCACTTCCCTCGGTAACAGCTTCCTGCTCAGGTACAAGACTGGGTGCTCTTGGCTCGCAGAGTCCACCTGGCTGAGCACCGCACCGAGGCCGAAGTCACTGGCGTCGGTCTGTACTACAAACGGCCGCGTGAAGTCGGCTGCCTGTAGCACGGGCGGGCTGGACAGGGCGTCCTTTAGGGCCCGGAAGGCTGTCTCGCAGTCCATTGTCCAATCGACTGCAGAGGGCAGCTTCTTCTTGGTGAGGTCCGTCAAGGGCTTTGCCAGGCTACTATAGCATGGAACAAACCTCCTATAGTACCCAGCGGTCCCCAAGAAGGACATCACCTGCTTCTTGGTCCTGGGGGTGGGCCAGGATGCGATGGCTTCCACTTTCTCAGGCTCGGGCTTCAGTGTTCTCCCACCTACCCGGTGACCGAGGTACTGGACCTCGCTCATGGCCAGCTGACACTTTCCCGGCTTGATGGTCAAACCTGCCCGGTGGATCCGCCTGAGCACCTGTGCTAGATGCTCTAGGTGGTCCTCCCAGGTGGGACTGAAGACGGCAATGTCATCCAGGTACGCGGCCGCGTACCCTTCAAGTCCCTTGAGCAGGGTGTTGACCATCCGCTGGAAAGTGGCAGGGGCATTCCTCATCCCGAATGGCATCACCGTGGACTCGTACAGTCCAAATGGGGTAATAAAGGCAGAGCGTTCCCTGGCCTTGCGAGTCAGGGGGATCTGCCAATATCCCCGGCTCAGATCCATGATGGTCAGGTACTGAGCCCCGGCCAACTGATCGAGCAGGTCATCGATGCGTGGCATTGGGTACGCATCGGCGACCGTGACCGCATTGAGCCCCCTGTAGTCCACGCAGAACCGAGTGGTTCGGTCCTTCTTAGGGACGAGGACTACAGGCGAGGCCCAAGCGCTGTTGGATGCCTGGATCACCCCCAGCTTCAGCATCTCGTCAATCTCCTGGCGCATGTGTTGCTGCACCTCCAGGGAGACCCGATATGCTGAACGCCGGATCGGGGGATGATCCCCAGTGTCCACGTGATGGACAGCCAAGTCAGTCCTTCCGGGCTGGTTGGTAAACAACCCCCGGAAGGGGAGGAGGGTGGCCCACAGCTGGGACCGTTGGTCTTCCAAGAGCTGGTGGCCAACCTCCACATCCTCAATGGATCCGCCTGCCCTAACCTGGCTAGCATATCCAAGAGGGTTTCCGCTTCTCCCTCCTCGGGCAGGTTGCACACGGGGAGCGCACATGCCTCCCGCTCATGATGTGCCTTCATCATGTTCACATGGAAGGGCTTCCGCCTTCCACGGGCAGGGTCCAGGGTGACCAGGTACGTTACAGGGTTGAGCTGCTGGTACACGAGGTATGGGCCTTCCCAGGCTGCCTGAAGCTTGTCCTGTGGTACGGGGACCAGTACCCACACCTTTTGACCCACTTGGTAGGTCCTCTCACAAGCGTTCTGGTCGTACCAACGCTTCTGATCGGCCTGGGCTTGAGCCATATTGTCGTGTACCAGTTGCGTCAAGGCCTGCATTTTGTCCCGGAAGCGCATGACATACTCGATAACCGACACTCCAGGGGTGGCCAAATCCCCTTCCCAAGCCTCTTTCACCAGAGCCAGGGGGCCCCGCACACGTCGCCCGTACAGGAGCTCAAACGGTGAGAATCCTGTTGAGGCCTGTGGAACCTCCCGGTAAGCAAATAACAGGTGTGGGAGATACCGCTCCCAGTCACGCCCATGGGAGTCGACCAACATCTTAAGCATCTGCTTTAAGGTGCCATTGAACCGCTCGCACAGGCCATTAGTCTGTGGATGGTACGGGCTGGCCACCAGATGTCGCACCTGGACTTGCTTACAGAGGGCCTCCATCAGCTGGGACATGAATTGGGTCCCCCGGTCAGTGAGCATTTCCTGGGGAAAACCCACTCGGGAGAAAATCTCCAGCAATGCGGTGGCCACCTTGTCAGCCCGAATGGACGACAAGGCCACTGCTTCTGGGTACCGGGTGGCATAGTCCACTACCGTCAGTATGAAGCGTTTCCCGGAGCTGCTGGGGATGGCCAGCGGGCCGACCAGATCCACAGCCACCCTCCTGAAAGGCTCATCGATGATGGGCAGAGATACCAGTGGGGCTTTGGGGCGTGGCCCCGCCTTCCCCACTCTCTGACAGGTTTCACACGAACGGCAGTAGGCAGCCACATCGGCCCCCATTTTTGGCCAGTAGAAATGCTGGTTTAACCTGGCCTTGGTCTTAGCGATCCCTAGGTGTCCGGCCATCGGAATCTCATGTGCGATCCGCAACAACTCCGTCCGGAACGGATAGGGTACCACCAACTGTCGGTCCCTGGGCCACGCCTCCGGTGAACCCTGCTGGACCGTGGCCCGGTACAGCCGTCCTTGGTCCCAGACCACTCGCTCCGGGTCCGAGTCCGAGGGAGGCTGTGCCGCCTGCTCCTTAAGAGCTTTCAGGCTGTCGTCAGCTTCTAACGCTGCCTGAAACCCCTGACTAGATGTGGCCAGAATCGACGAGACTGTCACATCTTCGGTCAGTACCCCGGGACCTGTGTCCTGGCCTCCACCTGACTCGGCTGCCACTTGGTCAGAAGGGGAAGAGCTATCGGACCTCCGGGAGGCCCCTTGGCTTCCAGCACTCCCACTGCGGGTGACAGCGGCCACAGCCGCTGCGACCGTGGGTCGTGCCTGCTCCTCCTCCGTTCCTGACCAAGTCGCCGGTTCAGGCAGACCGACCTGGCTTCCTGACACCCCGGTTGTGGGGGAACCATGCACCGAGATCTTACCTGGGAGCACTTCCGCTCCTGGACCGGCCCCAATCTCACCTGCCTGTTCCCCTCCTGCAGCAACAGAACCCCGCTGTGAAATCTCTGGGGACCCCACATTTGCTGTGGTAGCCCCCACCCCACACACTGGTCCTCCCCCTGCAGCACCCTGCTCTCTGCTTATCCCTGCAGAGGGCAACAGATCCCAGCTCACAGGCTGGTTACTTGTAGAGGCATTGTCACACCTTTCTCTGACCCCCTCCCCTCCTGTCACAGCTGCAGCTGCGTGTGTGTCTATGGTGTCTGTGCAAGCAGAAATATCAGAGTTCACTCCCTCCTCCCTTACATCATTCATAGATAACACATTAACATTGTCCGGAGGCATGTCAGTACTGGCTGAAGGTTCAGCCCTTGGTTGGGGCCCAAACTGGGAGGTTATCTGCCCCAAATCTGTCCCAAGTAGCACGTTTGCGGGGATCCGATCAGTTACCCCCACCTCCCTCACCCCTCGCCCTGCGCCCCAGTCCACATAAATGTCAGCAACAGGCAGCGCCGGGTCAATGCCTCCAATCCCGGAGACAGCGAGGGTTTTTCCAGGGATCAAGTCTTGGGGGGACACCATCTCAGGCCGCACCAGAGTCACCTCCGAGGCGCTGTCTCGCAGTCCTATGGTCACAGACCGGCCGACGGTGACAGGTTGGAAGCTGTCCAGGGACCTACCACCACCCCCACCCACACAATACACCTTGGGCGGCCCTTGGGACGGGGACGGAGCCGGGGCCTTGGGACGCTGAGGGCACATGGCCTTGAAGTGTCCAGGTAGGTTGCACTGGTGGCACCGTCTTGGTTCTGCCACGGGCCTGGAGAGGGGAGTTGAGGGGGACACCCCCTGCAGTCTAGGGGCAGGTGGGGCAGTCGCAGAATTCATCTTACCCCCTCTCCAGGTGCTGCTGGTGGCTGCTCTCCTGGCTTCCGGAGCCCGATTGTTGGTGTAGTCATCGGCCAGGGCAGCTGTAGCCGTGGACCCCTTTGGCTTCTGGTCTCGGATGAACTGGCGGAGATCCTCAGGGCAGTTCCACAAGAGTTGCTCCGTGATGACCAAGTCCAGGATCTCTGGTCCGGTGGAAAGCTGCAGGCCTTGGGTCCAGTGGTCGGCAGCTCGGGCAAGTGCCCGCCGGTGGTCAGCCCAGGAGTCCTTTGGTCCCTTCTGCAGGGTCCGGAACTTCTTGCGGTAGGACTCCGGAGTGAGGTTGTACTGTTGGATCAGGGCCCGCTTGATGGTGTCGTAGCCCTGATCTGCCTCAGCAGGCAAGTCCCCAAGGATTTCCAGGGCCTTACCCCTTAAACGGGGGGTCAGGTATTTGGCCCACTGGTCCTTGTCCAGATGGTGCTGCAAGCAAGTCCGTTCAAAAGCAGTCAAGAAAGAGTCCAAGTCTCCATCCTTCTCCAGCACTGGGAAGTCCTCAACACGGACCTTTGGAAGTTTGGTGTCTTGAAGGTCACGTGTGGCTGATGAGGGCTGGAGCTTGGCTAGATGCAGCTGGTAGTCACGGTCTGCCTGTCGCTCCGCAGCCTCACGCTCTGCCTGGCGCTCTTCACGCGCTGCTTGCCGCTCCGCAGCCTCAGCATCACGCGCTGCCTGCCGCTCTGCCCTGCGCTCTGCCAGGAGTTCCTTGTAGCCCTTCTGGTCTCCAGCCTGGAGAAGGGCCATAGCCATTTGAAGAAGGCTATCCGAGCCTCCCAGGCTCGGTGGAATGGCACGTGGTGATCTGCGGCCCGCTGCGGAGCCTGGTGATTCACTGTCCATTGCAGAGCGGAGGGCTGGCATCTGGCTCGTTGAGGACCCTTGGGTGAGCTGCTCCTCATCTTGTCCAGCAGTGCCAGGTTGTGCAATGTCCTCTGCAGAGCTGTTTTCTGGCGTCGAGCTCCTGGCGGACTCGTGGGCAACCTCCTCATTACTGTCCACAGCACCGTTCTCCCTCTCTTCGGCTCCTGCTTTAGCATTGGCCAGTTGCCTAGCTCTGCTCCTGGTGCCATCAGCCATTCTTGCAGACTTTTGGTCACTGACACAGAACTGACACCTGATGCCTCCACACACCTTACAGTATCTGCACTCTGACACTCTAGTGTTGAGCTAGTCTGAAGACCCCAGCAGCCACAGCTGCTGCAGGCAGTCTTTAGTGTCTGGGAGTATGGGTCTCACACTCACACACACTATTATCTCGATCCCACCGATATGTCACAAACCACCGGGGGGGTCACTCAGAAATCCCCCGCGCTGGCTACCAGTACGTCACAATCGGGGGGTAACAAGTGGGGGGTCACCCCTCCTTTATACCTCCCGACCGACAGACAGAGCACGTGACGCGCTCTCTAGCGCCCCTCTTATAGTCAGGCCAATTATGGAATTGCCCGACCATAAGCAAGGAGGCCGCTATACTACTTATGCCGATTATTGAAGGGTCCCCGGTGAGAGTAAGGTATATATTCCCCCGACCTCCGCGGGCGGAATATATAAAATCTCCCCGACTCTCACTGGCCTCCCCACAATAATCCTTGGCACAATTCGCTGCCACCAACCGCTTCACGGTAACTATTAGCCGAACACACAGACGTGGGATTCAAGATCGAGATAACAGAACAGCCCAAGATTAATTATATAATTTAATCAGCCTAAAGCACACTAGAAACTACAATATATACAATAGGGAATCTACAGAATATACATATGTCAGAGTACAGTTACAATCAAAGCATGGGTTACAAACAGGCATACACAGTTCCAGCAGTTACCTTGTTGCGTCTGGCCACAGGGGGGCGCTGTACCCAGGTTTCTAGGATCCTTCCCACAGATGTTTCCTACACGTGCCCCCAGCGAAAAGAACACTGGAAAATGGCCGAAGTAGGGTTATCAACCTGGGCAAATCCAGGTCCCCTCCTACCTTAGTGACCTCAGAGGGAGCACTGCTCCACCCCTGGCTTGAGTTATGGACAATCCACAACATGGAATATGGGCCATAACTTTGCCTGGGAGCGTCGTAGGCGGACGCCAATGCTCTCATTGTGACAGTTATGAATTTAGCTACAGAACGAGGGGACTCATGACCTGTCTGCCAGTTCCACATTGGCTGATATCACGCCTGGGGTATTTCCCAAGCTCCCGCTCCCATAAAAAAGGTGTGCCAGCATCGTCCGCATGCGAAAACACCATTTTTATGGTTGCCGTATTTATCGGAAATATGGCTTGCGAGATATGAACCATTTTTTACTGGAGTCGTTCTGTCTGGCTAGTTCCAGAGCCTTATAATGAGATACAACTCTTGTTACAGGGTGACGGCAGGGAGTCATCCTGTGTCCTTTGTTCCCACATCACCTAATTTCCATATCACAGGAGATGGCCATGGGATGGGTTGCTAAACAAGTTGTGTGAAGGAAAGGGGGGGTGACACCAGGAGAGGGCTTCCTGACATAACTTGAATATCACAGGACAAGCTTCAGGCAGCCTGGGAAGGCCCATACCTCGTGTACCAGCAGCTCAACCCTGTGACGTACCTGGTCACCCTGGACCCTGCCCGTGGAAGGCGGAAGCCCTTCCATGTGAACATGATGAAGGCACATCATGAGCGGGAGGCATGTGCGCTCCCCGTGTGCAACCTGCCCGAGGAGGGAGAAGCGGAAACCCTCTTGGATATGCTAGCCCAGGTTAGGGCAGGCGCCTCTGTCACCCGCAGTGGGAGTGCTGGAAGCCAAGGGGCCTCCCGGAGGTCCGATAGCTCTTCCCCTTCTGACCAAGTGGCAGCCGAGTCAGGTGGAGGCCAGGACACAGGTCCCGGGGTACTGACTGAAGATGTGACAGTCTCGTCGATTCTGGCCACATCTAGTCAGGGGTTTCAGGCAGCGTTAGAAGCTGACGACAGCCTGAAAGCTCGGACCCGGAGCGAGTGGTCTGGGACCAAGGACGGCTGTACCGGGCCACGGTCCAGCAGGGTTCACCGGAGGCGTGGCCCAGGGACCGACAGTTGGTGGTACCCTATCCGTTCCGGACGGAGTTGTTGCGGATCGCACATGAGATTCCGATGGCCGGACACCTAGGGATCGCTAAGACCAAGGCCAGGTTAAACCAGCATTTCTACTGGCCAAAAATGGGGGCCGATGTGGCTGCCTACTGCCGTTCGTGTGAAACCTGTCAGAGAGTGGGGAAGGCGGGGCCACGCCCCAAAGCCCCACTGGTATCTCTGCCAATCATCGATGAGCCTTTCAGGAGGGTGGCTGTGGATCTGGTCGGCCCGCTGGCCATCCCCAGCAGCTCCGGGAAACGCTTCATACTGACGGTAGTGGACTATGCCACCCGGTACCCAGAAGCAGTGGCCTTGTCGTCCATTCGGGCTGACAAGGTGGCCACCGCATTGCTGGAGATTTTCTCCCGAGTGGGTTTTCCCCAGGAAATGCTCACTGACCGGGGGACCCAATTCATGTCCCAGCTGAGGGAGGCCCTCTGTAAGCAAGTCCAGGTGCGACATCTGGTGGCCAGCCCGTACCATCCACAGACTAATGGCCTGTGCGAGCGGTTCAGTGGCACCTTAAAGCAGATGCTTAAGATGTTGGTCGACTCCCATGGGCGTGACTGGGAGCGGTATCTCCCACACCTGTTATTTGCTTACCGGGAGGTTCCACAGGCCTCAACAGGATTCTCACCGTTTGAGCTCCTGTACGGGCGACGTGTGCGGGGCCCCCTGGCTCTGGTGAAAGAGGCTTGGGAAGGGGATTTGGCCACCCCTGGAGTGTCGGTTATCGAGTATGTCATGCGCTTCCGGGACAAAATGCAGGCCTTGACGCAACTGGTACACGACAATATGGCTCAAGCCCAGGCCGATCAGAAGCGTTGATACGACCAGAACGCTTGTGAGAGGACCTACCAAGTGGGTCAAAAGGTGTGGGTACTGGTCCCCGTACCACAGGACAAGCTTCAGGCAGCCTGGGAAGGCCCATACCTCGTGTACCAGCAGCTCAACCCTGTAACGTACCTGGTCACCCTGGACCCTGCCCGTGGAAGGCGGAAGCCCTTCCATGTGAACATGATGAAGGCACATCATGAGCGGGAGGCATGTGCGCTCCCCGTGTGCAACCTGCCCGAGGAGGGAGAAGCGGAAACCCTCTTGGATATGCTAGCCCAGGTTAGGGCAGGCGGATCCATTGAGGATGTGGAGGTTGGCCACCAGCTCTTGGAGGACCAACGGTCCCAGCTGTGGGCCACCCTACACCCCTTCCGGGGGTTGTTTACCAACCAGCCCGGAAGGACTGACTTGGCTGTCCATCACGTGGACACTGGGGATCATCCCCCGATCCGGCGTTCAGCATATCGGGTCTCCCTGGAGGTGCAGCAACACATGCGCCAGGAGATTGACGAGATGCTGAAGCTGGGGGTGATCCAGGCATCCAACAGCGCTTGGGCCTCGCCTGTAGTCCTCGTCCCTAAGAAGGACCGAACCACTCGGTTCTGCGTGGACTACAGGGGGCTCAATGCTGTCACGGTCGCCGATGCGTACCCAATGCCACGCATCGATGACCTGCTCGATCAGTTGGCCGGGGCTCAGTACCTGACCATCATGGACCTGAGCCGGGGATATTGGCAGATCCCCCTGACTCGCAAGGCCAGGGAACGCTCTGCCTTTATTACCCCATTTGGACTGTACGAGTCCACGGTGATGCCATTCGGGATGAGGAATGCCCCTGCCACTTTCCAGCGGATGGTCAACACCCTGCTCAAGGGACTTGAAGGGTACGCGGCCGCGTACCTGGATGACATTGCCGTCTTCAGTCCCACCTGGGAAGATCACCTAGAGCATCTAGCACAGGTGCTCAGGCGGGTCCACCGGGCAGGTTTGACCATCAAGCCGGGCAAGTGTCAGCTGGCCATGAGCGAGGTCCAGTACCTCGGTCACCGGGTAGGCGGGGGAACACTGAAGCCCGAGCCTGAGAAAGTGGAGGCCATCGCATCCTGGCCCACCCCCAGGACCAAGAAGCAGGTGATGTCCTTCTTGGGGACCGCTGGGTACTATAGGAGGTTTGTTCCATGCTATAGTAGCCTGGCAAAGCCCTTGACGGACCTCACCAAGAAGAAGCTGCCCTCTGCAGTCGATTGGACAATGGACTGCGAGACAGCCTTCCGGGCCCTAAAGGACGCCCTGTCCAGCCCGCCCGTGCTACAGGCAGCCGACTTCACGCGGCCGTTTGTAGTACAGACCGACGCCAGTGACTTCGGCCTCGGTGCGGTGCTCAGCCAGGTGGACTCTGCGAGCCAAGAGCACCCAGTCTTGTACCTGAGCCGGAAGCTGTTACCGAGGGAAGTGGCCTATTCCACAATGGAGAAGGAGTGCCTGGCCATAGTGTGGGCCCTGCAGCGTCTGCAACCCTATCTATACGGGCGCCACTTCATCGTGGAGACGGACCACAATCCCCTCAGCTGGTTGCACACCGTCTCTGGGACGAATGGGCGATTGTTGCGATGGAGCCTTGCGCTCCAGCAATACAACTTCACCATTCGCCACAAAAGGGGCCGTGACCACGGTAACGCAGACGGGCTGTCCCGACAAGGAGAGGTCGCGGACGGGCGCACGGGGGAACACCGGAGTGTGCTGCCCCCTAGCGCCCTCAAAAGGGGGGAGGTGTGAGGTAAATCCGGAGATATGACGATAAATCATGATATTCAAGTATGTCAGGAAGCCCTCTCCTGGTGTCACCCCCCCTTTCCTTCACACAACTGGTTTAGCAACAAATCCCATGGCCATCTCCTGTGATATGGAGATGAGGTGGTGTGGGAACAATGGACACAGGATGACTCCCTGCCGTCACCCTGTAACAAGAGTTGTATCTCATTAGCAAGGCTATGGAACTAGCAGACAGAACGACTCCAGTAAAAAATGGTTCATATCTCGCAAGCCATATTTCCGATAAATATGGCAACCATAAAAATGGTGTCTCCGCATGCGGACGATGCCGCAGTTCTGCAGCAACCTGATGTGTCTCGCCCATTTCAGGTTGAGATCGATGCCTCGGAGATCGGAGCAGGTGCTGTTCTGTCTCAACGAGACGCTACTTCGGGTAAACTTAAGCCCTGTGCCTTTTTCTCTCGTAAGTTTGCTCCTTCTGAACGGAATTATGATGTGGGGAACCGGGAATTATTGGCTATGAGGTGGGCATTTGAAGAGTGGAGGCATTGGTTGGAGGGGGCTAGGCATCAAGTTGTGGTGCTTACGGACCACAAGAATCTCATCTATCTGGATCGGCAAAGAGGTTGAATCCTCGGCAGGCCAGGTGGGCTTTGTTTTTTACCCGGTTTAATTTTGTGGTCTCTTTTTTGCCGGGCACCAAGAATGTTAAGGCCGATGCCCTTTCCAGGAGTTTCTGTGCTGACTCTTTGGAGGTTGTCGAGCAGTCTACTATCCTGAATGATGGTGTAGTTTTCTCGGCTATTTCGACTGATCTGCGGTTGGCACTGGCGGAATTTCAGGAGGATAAACATGAGAGATGTCCTATGGGGAAACTGTTTGTCCCGGACCAATGGAGAGACCGAGTTGTCTCTGAGGTTCATTGCTCTGTTTTGGCGGGTCATCCTGGCATTTTTGGTACTCGGGATCTTGTGAGACGCTCTTTTTGGTGGCCTTCCCTGTCCCGAGATGTCCGTCGTTTTGTGCAGTCGTGTGGAGCTTGTTCTAGGTCCAAGCCCTGTTGTTCACGTTCTAGGGGCTATTATTGCCTTTGCCTGTACCTAAGAGACCTTGGACGCACATCTCTATGGATTTTATTTCAGAGCTTCCCGTCTCTCAGAAAATGGCTGTGATTTGGGTGATCTGTGACAGATTCTCCAAGATGGTCCACTTGGTTCCCCTATCTAAGTTGCCGTCTTCATCAGAGTTGGTGCCTTTGTTTTTGCAACATGTTGTTCGTTTGCATGGTATTCCCGAAAACATTGTTTCTGACAGAGGGGTGCAGTTTGTATCCAGGTTTTGGAGGATTTTTTGCTCCAAATTGGGTGTTCAGCTGTCTTTCTCCTCGGCGTTTCATCCTCAGACCAACGGTCAGACTGAAAGGGCTAACCAGACCCTGGAGACCTATTTACAGTGTTTTGTTTCTGCGGATCAGGATGACGGTTTCGTTTTTGCATTTGGCTGAATTTGCCCTTAACAATAGAGCTAGCTCTGCCACTTTGGTGTCCCCCTTTTTCTGCAATTTTGGGTATCACCCCAGGTTCCTCTCGGGGCAGCTTGAGGCGTCTGACTGTCCGGGGGTGGACTCGGTGGTCAACAGAATGCAGCAGATTTGGGGGCAGGTAGTGGATAAATTGTTTCAGTCCCAAGAAACTGCCCAAAAGTTTGCCAACCGGCGTCGGACTGTTGGTCCCCGGTTTAAAGTAGGGGACATGGTGTGGTTGTCCTCTAAAAATATTTCTATGAGAGTTCCGTCTCCTAAATTTAAGCCCAGATTTATTGGACCTTATAAGATTTCGGAGATTATTAATCCTGTATCTTTCCGTTTGACTCTGCCTGCGTCATTTAAGATTCACAATGTCTTCCATAAGTCCTTGTTGAAGAGACATGTGGAGCCGGCAGTTCCTGCAGCAGCGCCTCCTGACCCTGTTTTGGTACAAGGGGATCTGGAGTATGAGGTTGAGAAAATTCTGGATTCCCGTCGCAGTAGGCGTCAGCTTCAGTACCTTGTGAAATGGAAGGGTTATGGGCAGGAGGATAACTCTTGGGTTGTGGCTTCTGACATTCATGCGGACAGGTTGGTTCACGCCTTCCATCATGCTCATCCCAAGCGACCCAGTGGCGTGGGTGAGAGTTCGGTGACCCCTCCTCAAGGAAGGGGGTACTGTTGTGAATGTTAGTTATGTCTTGGCTGCTGGGAGGCTCCCTCTTGTGGCCAGGAATGGTTTGGACAGAGACCAGGTGTGTTGTGCAATGGGCGTTTCCTTTCCTAACTCTCTGCCTATTTAAGTCCTGGTCTGATTGCAGGCTGTTGCCGGATGTCAGTTGTTCTTTGTATCTCCAGCCTGCTTAATACTGCTCTACACCACATCTTCCCCAGATAAGTGCTTGCTCTTTATTTATTGTCTGGTTCTTTTGTTTATCTGGGTTTGTCATTTGCTGTGGTTGGTTTCAGTTTATTTGCTTGCAGGGATTTTCCCCCTCAGTGGATTGTTGAGGAACTCCCTGCAGTTCTGTGTGGAGTATAGCTCCTTTGGGTCCATGTGTTTATGGCTTGTTGAATTTGTTATAATTCTTGTTTTCTGTTCATTGGTATGACAAGGGCACCTGGTATAGGACGGAGTTCAGATCGAGCGATCTGAGGGCCTTTTTGTACTATCAGGAAGTTGGTATTTTGCAGGGTTTTTCTCTGGCAACCATCAGTCCCTTTCCTGTCCTTTCCTATTTTAGTCAGCGGGGGCCTCACCTTTTGCTAATCCTGTCATCTGTGTATTGTGTTTTCCTATATCACCGCAGTCTTTGAATGTGGGGGGCTTGTTATTCTCGTCTATTTTCTGAGGCAGAGAGTTATTCATCTTTCCTACCTTTAGGATAGTTAGTTCTCCGGCTGGGTTCGCGGTGCACAGGATGTTAGTTCACCCCTCGGCTACTTCTAGTTGTGATGGTTAGTAAGGGGATGGCGGCCAGATTAGTTGCCAATGCTCTTGTCACCTTTTTGCCAATGATTTGTGGTGGTCTTCCATGGTTCCGGATCATAACAGGGCTGGCTCCAGACAGCGCTTTCGGCTGATGATCGTACACATGGCTGGTGACAGGTCTCTTTACATGGGGCTGGCTGCAGAGAGCGCTTTCGGCTGATGATCGTACACATGGCTGGTGACATGTCTCTTTACATGGGGCTGGCTCCAGAGAGCGCTTTCGGCTGATGATCGTACACATGGCTGGTGACAGGTCCCTTTACATGGGGCTGGCTCCAGAGAGCGCTTGCGGTCGATGATCATACACATGGCTGGTGACAGGTCTCTTTACATGGGGCTGGCTGCAGAGAGCGCTTTCGGCTGATGATCGTACACATGGCTGGTGACAGGTCTCTTTACATGGGGCTGGCTCCAGAGAGCGCTTTCGGCTGATGATCGTACACATGGCTGGTGACAGGTCCCTTTACATGGGGCTGGCTCCAGAGAGCGCTTGCGGTCGATGATCATACACATGGCTGGTGACAGGTCCCTTTACATGGGGCTGGCTCCAGAGAGCACTTGCGGTCGATGATCATACACATGGCTGGTGACAGGTCCCTTTACATGGGGCTGGCTGCAGAGAGTGCTTTCGGTCGCACTACGATGGTAAGTACTGATCACATTACAAAGGTGGTGCTTCTTTTCGGATATAGTGCCTGTTCTGGTGACTGGACTGACGCTTGCGGGAGAGGTCACCAATCCATGGAGTCTTTTGTGTGGATGAGGATGTCACATCAGATTTGCTGAGGCCATGATTTCGGCATCCGGTGACCAGACTCCATCACGAGAGATGCCAGATGAATGTAGGCCTCAGTGTTTCGGACACGTCCGTGGTGCGGTGGTGATGGCTTTAGCTGTGAGAAGGGAGTAGCTTTACTCTAATCCTGTCAGGATATAGCTGATGGCCCAAAAGTAGCAGCTGCCATCACCTTTGGTGTTCTACGTACGCTTGTGGTGGTCCAAGATCTCTTGTGCATCCAAAGTACACAACCCACTAACGCAAGGCCAAGAGCGGAGGTGAGATGCCTGCTTCCGGGGCATGGTGCTGGGTGGAAGCCTCGGTGTGTGGCAGAGTCATCGGGGCTGCGGTGGTGGGTGGAAGCCTCGGTGTGTGGCAGAGTCATCGGGGCTGCGGTGGTGGGTGGAAGCCTCGGTGTGTGGCAGAGTCATCGGGGCTGCGGTGGTGGAGACGTCTCGTCAGCCAGGTACATCTTCAGATTGCTGGCTTTGTAGCTGTGGTTTAGCATCTCGCCAGTCTTATTGTTCTTAAAGGGGTGGTTCACTCATATTTTATACTTTCTAGATCGATATATTGAGAAACAATGTTTCTATCAAATACCTTATGCTGGTAATAATGCCTGTGAGAGGGGCTATTGCAGACCCCGGGCTCCGTGACCTCGGGGATCCGGTGACGTCACATCAAGCTCCGGATCACGTCACATCCCTGTGGCCGGCCGCAGTCTTCCTGACTCACTGAGCTGTGGGCGGTGTCACTGCTCGTCACAGCTCAGCATGTCTCCTGTGTGCAGCGCTCTGCTGTGAGGGAGGAGGGAGCTGATGGGCTGTGGGCGGTGTGTCACTGCTCGTCACAGCTCAGCGTGTCTCCTGTGTGCAGCGCTCTGCTGTGAGGGAGGAGGGAGCTGATGGGCTGTGGGCGGTGTCACTGCTCGTCAAAGCTCAGCGTGTCTCCTGTGTGCAGCGCTCTGCTGTGAGGGAGGAGGGAGCTGATGGGCTGTGGGCGGTGTGTCACTGCTCGTCACAGCTCAGCATGTCTCCTGCGTGCAGCGCTCTGCTGTGAGGGAGGAGGGAGCTGATGGGCTGTGGGCGGTGTGTCACTGCTCGTCACAGCTCAGCGTGTCTCCTGTGTGCAGCGCTCTGCTGTGAGGGAGGAGGGAGCTGATGGGCTGTGGGCGGTATCACTGCTAGTCACAGCTCAGCGTGTCTCCTGTGTGCAGCGCTCTGCTGTGAGGGAGGAGGGAGCTGATGAGCTGTGGGCGGTGTCACTGCTCGTCACAGCTCAGCGTGTCTCCTGTGTGCAGCGCTCTGCTGTGAGGGAGGAGGGAGCTGATGGGCTGTGGGCGGTGTCACTGCTCGTCACAGCTCAGCGTGTCTCCTGCGTGCAGCGCTCTGCTGTGAGGGAGGAGGGAGCTTATTGGGTGTGGGCGGTGTCACTGCTCGTCACAGCTCAGAGTGTCTCCTGTGTGCAGCGCTCTGCTGTGAGGGAGGAGGGAGCTGATGAGCTGTGGGCGGTGTGTCACTGCTCGTAACCGCTCAGCGTGTCTCCTGTGTGCAGCGCTCTGCTGTGAGGGAGGAGGGAGCTGATGTGGTGTGGGCGGTGTGTCACCACTCGTCACAGCTCAGCGTGTCTCCTGCGTGCAGCGCTCTGCTGTGAGGGAGGAGGGAGCTGATGGGGTGTGGGCGGTGTGTCACTGCTCGTCACAGCTCAGCATGTCTCCTGCGTGCAGCGCTCTGCTGTGAGGGAGGAGGGAGCTGATGGGCTGTGTGCGGTGTCACTGCTAGTCACAGCTCAGCGTGTCTCCTGCGTGCAGCGCTCTGCTGTGAGGGAGGAGGGAGCTGATGGGCTGTGTGCGGTGTCACTGCTCGTCACAGCTCAGTGTGTCTCCTGTGTGCAGCGCTCTGCTGTGAGGGAGGAGGGAGCTGATGGGGTGTGGGCGGTGTGTCACCACTCGTCACAGCTCAGCGTGTCTCCTGTGTGCAGCGCTCTGCTGTGAGGGAGGAGGGAGCTGATGGGCTGTGGGCGGTGTGTCACTGCTCGTCACCGCTCAGCGTGTCTCCTGCGTGCAGCGCTCTGCTGTGAGGGAGGAGGGAGCTGATGGGCTGTGTGCGGTGTCACTGCTCGTCACCGCTCAGCGTGTCTCCTGTGTGCAGCGCTCTGCTGTGAGGGAAGAGGGAGCTGATGGGCTGTGTGCGGTGTCACTGCTAGTCACAGCTCAGCGTGTCTCCTGCGTGCAGCGCTCTGCTGTGAGGGAGGAGGGAGCTGATGGGCTGTGTGCGGTGTGTCACTGCTCGTCACCGCTCAGCGTGTCTCCTTTTTGCAGCGCTCTGCTGTGAGGGAGGAGGGAGCTGATGGGGTGTGGGCGGTGTGTCACTGCTCGTCACAGCTCAGCATGTCTCCTGCGTGCAGCGCTCTGCTGTGAGGGAGGAGGGAGCTGATGGGCTGTGGGCGGTGTCACTGCTCGTCACAGCTCAGCGTGTCTCCTGTGTGCAGCGCTCTGCTGTGAGGGAGGAGGGAGCTGATGGGGTGTGGGCGGTGTGTCACTGCTCGTCACAGCTCAGCGTGTCTCCTGTGTGCAGCGCTCTGCTGTGAGGGAGCTGATGGGCTGTGAGCGGTGTCATTGCTCGTCACAGCTCAGCGTGTCTCCTGTGTGCAGCGCTCTGCTGTGAGGGAGGAGGGAGCTGATGGGCTGTGGGCGGTGTGTCACCACTCGTCACAGCTCAGCGTGTCTCCTGTGTGCAGCGCTCTGCTGTGAGGGAGGAGGGAGCTGATGGGCTGTGAGCGGTGTCATTGCTCGTCACAGCTCAGCGTGTCTCCTGTGTGCAGCGCTCTGCTGTGAGGGAGGAGGGAGCTGATGAGCTGTGGGCGGTGTGTCACTGCTCGTCACAGCTCAGCGTGTCTCCTGCGTGCAGCGCTCTGCTGTGAGGGAGGAGGGAGCTGATGGGCTGTGTGCGGTGTGTCACTGCTCGTCACAGCTCAGCGTGTCTCCTGCGTGCAGCGCTCTGCTGTGAGGGAGGAGGGAGCTGATGGGCTGTGGGTGGTGTCACTGCTCGTAATCGCTCAGCGTGTCTCCTGTGTGCAGCGCTCTGCTGTGAGGGAGGAGGGAGCTGATGGGGTGTGTGCGGTGTGTCACTGCTCGTCACAGCTCAGCGTGTCTCCTGTGTGCAGCGCTCTGCTGTGAGGGAGGAGGGAGCTGATGGGCTGTGGGCGGTGTGTCACTGCTCGTCACAGCTCAGCGTGTCTCCTGTGTGCAGCGCTCTGCTGTGAGGGAGGAGGGAGCTGATGGGCTGTGGGCGGTGTGTCACTGCTCGTCACAGCTCAGCGTGTCTCCTGTGTGCAGCGCTCTGCTGTGAGGGAGGACGGAGCTGATGGGCTGTGGGCGGTGTGTCACTGCTCGTCACAGCTCAGCGTGTCTCCTGTGTGCAGCGCTCTGCTGTGAGGGAGGAGGGAGCTGATGGGCTGTGGGCTGTGTGTCACTGCTCGTCACAGCTCAGCGTGTCTCCTGCGTGCAGCGCTCTGCTGTGAGGGAGGACGGAGCTGATGGGCTGTGTGCGGTGTGTCACTGCTCGTCACAGCTCAGCGTGTCTCCTGTGTGCAGCGCTCTGCTGTGAGGGAGGAGGGAGCTGATGGGGTGTGGGCGGTGTCACTGCTCGTCACAGCTCAGCATGTCTCCTGCGTGCAGCGCTCTGCTGTGAGGGAGGAGGGAGCTGATGGGGTGTGGGCGGTGTCACTGCTCGTCACAGCTCAGCGTGTCTCCTGTGTGCAGCGCTCTGCTGTGAGGGAGGAGGGAGCTGATGGGCTGTGGGCGGTGTCACTGCTCGTCACAGCTCAGCGTGTCTCCTGTGTGCAGCGCTCTGCTGTGAGGGAGGAGGGAGCTGATGGGGTGTGGGAGGTGTCACCACTCGTCACAGCTCAGCATGTCTCCTGCGTGCAGCGCTCTGCTGTGAGGGAGGAGGGAGCTGATGGGGTGTGTGCGGTGTGTCACTGCTCGTCACAGCTCAGCAAGTCTCCTGTGTGCAGCGCTCTGCTGTGAGGGAGGAGGGAGCTGATGGGCTGTGCGCGGTGTGTCACTGCTCGTCACCGCTCAGCGTGTCTCCTGTGTGCAGCGCTCTGCTGTGAGGGAGGAGGGAGCTGATGGGCTGTGGGCGGTGTCACTGCTCGTCACAGCTCAGCGTGTCTCCTGTGTGCAGCGCTCTGCTGTGAGGGAGGAGGGAGCTGATGGGCTGTGGGCGGTGTGTCACCACTCGTCACAGCTCAGCGTGTCTCCTGTGTGCAGCGCTCTGCTGTGAGGGAGGAGGGAGCTGATGGGCTGTGGGCGGTGTGTCACTGCTCGTCACAGCTCAGCATGTCCCCTGCGTGCAGCGCTCTGCTGTGAGGGAGGAGGGAGCTGATGGGCTGTGGGCGGTATCACTGCTAGTCACAGCTCAGCGTGTCTCCTGTGTGCAGCGCTCTGCTGTGAGGGAGGAGGGAGCTGATGAGCTGTGGGCGGTGTCACTGCCCGTCACAGCTCAGCGTGTCTCCTGTGTGCAGCGCTCTGCTGTGAGGGAGGAGGGAGCTGATGGGCTGTGGGCGGTGTCACTGCTCGTCACAGCTCAGCGTGTCTCCTGCGTGCAGCGCTCTGCTGTGAGGGAGGAGGGAGCTGATTGGGTGTGGGCGGTGTCACTGCTCGTCACAGCTCAGAGTGTCTCCTGCGTGCAGCGCTCTGCTGTGAGGGAGGAGGGAGCTGATGGGGTGTGTGCGGTGTCACTGCTCGTAACCGCTCAGCGTGTCTCCTGTGTGCAGCGCTCTGCTGTGAGGGAGGAGGGAGCTGATGGGGTGTGTGCGGTGTGTCACTGCTCGTCACAGCTCAGCGTGTCTCCTGTGTGCAGCGCTCTGCTGTGAGGGAGGAGGGAGCTGATGTGGTGTGGGCGGTGTGTCACCACTCGTCACAGCTCAGCGTGTCTCCTGCGTGCAGCGCTCTGCTGTGAGGGAGGAGGGAGCTGATGGGCTGTGTGCGGTGTCACTGCTAGTCACAGCTCAGCGTGTCTCCTGCGTGCAGCGCTCTGCTGTGAGGGAGGAGGGAGCTGATGGGCTGTGTGCGGTGTCACTGCTCGTCACAGCTCAGCGTGTCTCCTGTGTGCAGCGCTCTGCTGTGAGGGAGGAGGGAGCTGATGGGCTGTGTGCGGTGTCACTGCTAGTCACAGCTCAGCATGTCTCCTGCGTGCAGCGCTCTGCTGTGAGGGAGGAGGGAGCTGATGGGGTGTGTGCGGTGTCACTGCTCGTCACAGCTCAGCGTGTCTCCTGTGTGCAGCGCTCTGCTGTGAGGGAGGAGGGAGCTGATGGGCTGTGGGCGGTGTGTCACTGCTAGTCACAGCTCAGCGTGTCTCCTGCGTGCAGCGCTCTGCTGTGAGGGAGGAGGGAGCTGATGGGCTGTGGGCGGTGTGTCACTGCTCGTCACAGCTCAGCATGTCTCCTGTGTGCAGCGCTCTGCTGTGAGGGAGGAGGGAGCTGATGGGGTGTGGGCGGTGTGTCACCACTCGTCACAGCTCAGCGTGTCTCCTGTGTGCAGCGCTCTGCTGTGAGGGAGGAGGGAGCTGATGGGCTGTGGGCGGTGTGTCACCACTCGTCACAGCTCAGCGTGTCTCCTGTGTGCAGCGCTCTGCTGTGAGGGAGGAGGGAGCTGATGGGCTGTGGGCGGTGTCACTGCTCGTCACAGCTCAGCGTGTCTCCTGTGAGCAGCGCTCTGCTGTGAGGGAGGAGGGAGCTGATGGGGTGTGGGCGGTGTGTCACTGCTCGTCACAGCTCAGCGTGTCTCCTGTGTGCAGCGCTCTGCTGTGAGGGAGGAGGGAGCTGATGGGCTGTGGGCGGTGTGTCACTGCTCGTCACAGCTCAGCGTGTCTCCTTTTTGCAGCGCTCTGCTGTGAGGGAGGAGGGAGCTGATGGGCTGTGGGCGGTGTGTCACTGCTCGTCACAGCTCAGCGTGTCTCCTGCGTGCAGCGCTCTGCTGTGAGGGAGGAGGGAGCTGATGGGGTGTGTGCGGTGTGTCACTGCTCGTAACCGCTCAGCGTGTCTCCTGCGTGCAGCGCTCTGCTGTGAGGGAGGGGGGAGCTGATGGGCTGTGGGCGGTGTCACTGCTCGTCACCGCTCAGCGTGTCTCCTGTGTGCAGCGCTCTGCTGTGAGGGAGGAGGGAGCTGATTGGGTGTGGGCAGTGTGTCACTGCTCGTCACCGCTCAGCGTGTCTCCTGCGTGCAGCGCTCTGCTGTGAGGGAGGAGGGAGCTGATGGGGTGTGGGCGGTGTGTCACTGCTCGTCACAGCTCAGCATGTCTCCTGCGTGCAGCGCTCTGCTGTGAGGGAGGAGGGAGCTGATGGGCTGTGGGCGGTGTCACTGCTCGTCACAGCTCAGCGTGTCTCCTGTGAGCAGCGCTCTGCTGTGAGGGAGGAGGGAGCTGATGGGGTGTGGGCGGTGTGTCACTGCTCGTCACAGCTCAGCGTGTCTCCTGTGTGCAGCGCTCTGCTGTGAGGGAGGAGGGAGCTGATGGGCTGTGGGCGGTGTGTCACTGCTCGTCACAGCTCAGCGTGTCTCCTGTGTGCAGCGCTCTGCTGTGAGGGAGCTGATGGGCTGTGAGCGGTGTCATTGCTCGTCACAGCTCAGCGTGTCTCCTGTGTGCAGCGCTCTGCTGTGAGGGAGGAGGGAGCTGATGGGCTGTGGGCGGTGTGTCACCACTCGTCACAGCTCAGCGTGTCTCCTGTGTGCAGCGCTCTGCTGTGAGGGAGGAGGGAGCTGATGGGCTGTGAGCGGTGTCATTGCTCGTCACAGCTCAGCGTGTCTCCTGCGTGCAGCGCTCTGCTGTGAGGGAGGAGGGAGCTGATGGGCTGTGTGCGGTGTGTCACTGCTCGTCACAGCTCAGCGTGTCTCCTGCGTGCAGCGCTCTGCTGTGAGGGAGGAGGGAGCTGATGGGCTGTGGGTGGTGTGTCACTGCTCGTAACCGCTCAGCGTGTCTCCTGTGTGCAGCGCTCTGCTGTGAGGGAGGAGGGAGCTGATGGGGTGTGTGCGGTGTGTCACTGCTCGTCACAGCTCAGCGTGTCTCCTGTGTGCAGCGCTCTGCTGTGAGGGAGGAGGGAGCTGATGGGCTGTGGGCGGTGTGTCACTGCTCGTCACAGCTCAGCGTGTCTCCTGTGTGCAGCGCACTGCTGTGAGGGAGGAGGGAGCTGATGGGCTGTGGGCGGTGTGTCACTGCTCGTCACAGCTCAGCGTGTCTCCTGTGTGCAGCGCTCTGCTGTGAGGGAGGAGGGAGCTGATGGGCTGTGGGCGGTGTGTCACTGCTCGTCACAGCTCAGCGTGTCTCCTGCGTGCAGCGCTCTGCTGTGAGGGAGGAGGGAGCTGATGGGCTGTGTGCGGTGTGTCACTGCTCGTCACAGCTCAGCGTGTCTCCTGCGTGCAGCGCTCTGCTGTGAGGGAGGAGGGAGCTGATGGGCTGTGGGTGGTGTCACTGCTCGTAACCGCTCAGCGTGTCTCCTGTGTGCAGCGCTCTGCTGTGAGGGAGGAGGGAGCTGATGAGTTGTGGGCGGTGTGTCACTGCTCGTCACAGCTCAGCGTGTCTCCTGTGTGCAGCGCTCTGCTGTGAGGGAGGAGGGAGCTGATGGGCTGTGGGCGGTGTGTCACTGCTCGTCACAGCTCAGCGTGTCTCCTGTGTGCAGCGCTCTGCTGTGAGGGAGGAGGGAGCTGATGGGCTGTGTGCGGTGTGTCACTGCTCGTCACAGCTTAGCGTGTCTCCTGCGTGCAGCGCTCTGCTGTGAGGGAGCTGATGGGCTGTGGGCGGTGTGTCACTGCTCGTCACAGCTCAGCGTGTCTCCTGTGTGCAGCGCTCTGCTGTGAGGGAGGAGGGAGCTGATGGGCTGTGTGCGGTGTGTCACTGCTCGTCACAGCTCAGCGTGTCTCCTGTGTGCAGCGCTCTGCTGTGAGGGAGGAGGGAGCTGATGGGCTGTGGGCGGTGTGTTACTGCTCGTCACAGCTCAGCATGTCTCCTGTGTGCAGCGCTCTGCTGTGAGGGAGGAGGGAGCTGATGGGGTGTGGGCGGTGTGTTACTGCTCGTCACAGCTCAGCGTGTCTCCTGTGTGCAGCGCTCTGCTGTGAGGGAGGAGGGAGATGATGGGGTGTGGGCGGTGTGTTACTGCTCGTCACAGCTTAGCGTGTCTCCTGTGTGCAGCGCTCTGCTGTGAGGGAGGAGGGAGCTGATGGGGTGTGGGCGGTGTGTCACTGCTCGTCACAGCTCAGCGTGTCTCCTGTGTGCAGTGCTCTGCTGTGAGGGAGGAGGGAGCTGATGGGCTGTGTGCGGTGTGTCACTGCTCGTAACCACTCAGCGTGTCTCCTGCGTGCAGCGCTCTGCTGTGAGGGAGGGGGGAGCTGATGGGCTGTGGGCGGTGTGTCACTGCTCGTCACCGCTCAGCGTGTCTCCTGTGTGCAGCGCTCTGCTGTGAGGGAGGGAGCTGATTGGGTGTGGGCGGTGTCACTGCTCGTCACAGCTCAGTGTCTCCTGTGTGCAGCGCTCTGCTGTGAGGGAGGAGGGAACTGATGGGGTGTGTGCGGTGTGTCACTGCTAGTCACAGCTCAGCATGTCTCCTGTGTGCAGCGCTCTGCTGTGAGGGAGGGAGCTGATTGGGTGTGGGCGGTGTGTCACTGCTCGTCACAGCTCAGCGTGTCTCCTGTGTGCAGCGCTCTGCTGTGAGGGAGGAGGGAGCTGATGGGGTGTGTGCGGTGTGTCACTGCTCGTCACAGCTCAGCGTGTCTCCTGCGTGCAGCGCTCTGCTGTGAGGGAGGAGGGAGCTGATGGGCTGTGGGCGGTGTGTCACTGCTCGTCACAGCTCAGCGTGTCTCCTGTGTGCAGCGCTCTGCTGTGAGGGAGGAGGGAGCTGATGGGCTGTGGGCGGTGTCACTGCTCGTCACCGCTCAGCGTGTCTCCTGTGTGCAGTGCTCTGCTGTGAGGGAGGAGGGAGCTGATGGGGTGTGTGCGGTGTGTCACTGCTCGTCACCGCTCAGCGTGTCTCCTGCGTGCAGCGCTCTGCTGTGAGGGAGGAGGGAGCTGATGGGGTGTGGGCAGTGTGTCACTGCTCGTCACAGCTCAGCATGTCTCCTGTGTGCAGCGCTCTGCTGTGAGGGAGGAGGGAGCTGATGGGCTGTGGGCGGTGTGTCACTGCTCGTCACAGCTCAGCGTGTCTCCTGCGTGCAGTGCTCTGCTGTGAGGGAGGAGGGAGCTGATGGGCTGTGGGCGGTGTGTCACTGCTCGTCACAGCTCAGCATGTCTCCTGCGTGCAGCGCTCTGCTGTGAGGGAGGAGGGAGCTGATGGGCTGTGGGCGGTGTGTCACTGCTCGTCACAGCTCAGCGTGTCTCCTGCGTGCAGTGCTCTGCTGTGAGGGAGGAGGGAGCTGATGGGCTGTGGGCGGTGTGTCACTGCTCGTCACAGCTCAGCGTGTCTCCTGTGTGCAGCGCTCTGCTGTGAGGGAGGAGGGAGCTGATGGGGTGTGGGCGGTGTGTCACTGCTAGTCACAGCTCAGCGAGTCTCCTGTGTGCAGCGCTCTGCTGTGAGGGAGGAGGGAGCTGATGGGCTGTGGGCGGTGTGTCACTGCTCGTCACAGCTCAGAGTGTCTCCTGTGTGCAGCGCTCTGCTGTGAGGGAGGAGGGAGCTGATGGGGTGTGTGCGGTGTGTCACCGCTCGTCACAGCTCAGCATGTCTCCTGTGTGCAGCGCTCTGCTGTGAGGGAGAAGGGAGCTGATGGGCTGTGGGCGATGTCACTGCTCGTCACAGCTCAGCATGTCTCCTGTGTGCAGCGCTCTGCTGTGAGGGAGGAGGGAGCTGATGGGGTGTGGGCGGTGTGTCACTGCTAGTCACAGCTCAGCGAGTCTCCTGTGTGCAGCGCTCTGCTGTGAGGGAGGAGGGAGCTGATGGGCTGTGGGCGGTGTGTCACTGCTCGTCACAGCTCAGAGTGTCTCCTGTGTGCAGCGCTCTGCTGTGAGGGAGGAGGGAGCTGATGGGGTGTGTGCGGTGTGTCACCGCTCGTCACAGCTCAGCATGTCTCCTGTGTGCAGCGCTCTGCTGTGAGGGAGAAGGGAGCTGATGGGCTGTGGGCGGTGTCACTGCTCGTCACTGCTCAGCGTGTCTCCTGTGTGCAGCGCTCTGCTGTGAGGGAGGAGGGAGCTGATGGGCTGTGGGCGGTGTGTCACCACTCGTCACAGCTCAGCGTGTCTCCTGTGTGCAGCGCTCTGCTGTGAGGGAGGAGGGAGCTGATGGGGTGTGGGAGGTGTCACTGCTCGTCACAGCTCAGCATGTCTCCTGAGTGCAGCGCTCTGCTGTGAGGGAGGAGGGAGCTGATGGGCTGTGGGCGGTGTGTCACTGCTCATCACCGCTCAGCGTGTCTCCTGTGTGCAGCGCTCTGCTGTGAGGGAGGAGGGAGCTGATGGGCTGTGGGCGGTGTCACTGCTCGTCACAGCTCAGCGTGTCTCCTGTGTGCAGCGCTCTGCTGTGAGGGAGGAGGGAGCTGATGGGCTGTGGGCGGTGTGTCACCGCTCGTCACAGCTCAGCGTGTCTCCTGTGTGCAGCGCTCTGCTGTGAGGGAGGAGGGAGCTGATGGGGTGTGGGCGGTGTGTCACCACTCGTCACAGCTCAGCGTGTCTCCTGTGTGCAGCGCTCTGCTGTGAGGGAGGAGGGAGCTGATGGGGTGTGGGCGGTGTGTCACCACTCGTCACAGCTCAGCATGTCTCCTGTGTGCAGCGCTCTGCTGTGAGGGAGGAGGGAGCTGATGGGCTGTGGGCGGTGTGTCACCGCTCGTCACAGCTCAGCGTGTCTCCTGTGTGCAGCGCTCTGCTGTGAGGGAGGAGGGAGCTGATGGGGTGTGGGCGGTGTGTCACTGCTAGTCACAGCTCAGCATGTCTCCTGCGTGCAGCGCTCTGCTGTGAGGGAGGAGGGAGCTGATTGGGTGTGGGCGGTGTCACCACTCGTCACAGCTCAGCGTGTCTCCTGTGTGCAGCGCTCTGCTGTGAGGGAGGAGGGAGCTGATGGGGTGTGGGCGGTGTGTCACTGCTCGTCACAGCTCAGCGTGTCTCCTGTGTGCAGTGCTCTGCTGTGAGGGAGGAGAGAGCTGATGGGCTGTGTGCGGTGTCACTGCTCGTCACAGCTCAGCATGTCTCCTGTGTGCAGCGCTCTGCTGTGAGGGAGGAGGGAGCTGATGGGCTGTGGGCGGTGTCACTGCTCGTCACCGCTCAGCGTGTCTCCTGTGTGCAGCGCTCTGCTGTGAGGGAGGAGGGAGCTGATGGGCTGTGAGCGGTGTCATTGCTCGTCACAGCTCAGCGTGTCTCCTGTGTGCAGCGCTCTGCTGTGAGGGAGGAGGGAGCTGATGGGGTCTGGGCGGTGTGTCACTGCTCGTCACCGCTCAGCGTGTCTCCTGTGTGCAGCGCTCTGCTGTGAGGGAGGAGGGAGCTGATGGGGTGTGTGCGGTGTCACTGCTCGTCACAGCTCAGCATGTCTCCTGTGTGCAGTGCTCTGCTGTGAGGGAGGAGGGAGCTGATTGGGTGTGGGCGGTGTCACCGCTCGTCACAGCTCAGCGTGTCTCCTGCGTGCAGTGCTCTGCTGTGAGGGAGGAGGGAGCTGATGGGCTGTGTGCGGTGTGTCACTGCTCAGCGTGTCTCCTGTGTGCAGCGCTCTGCTGTGAGGGAGGAGGGAGCTGATGGGCTGTGTGCGGTGTGTCACTGCTCGTCACAGCTCAGCATCTCTCCTGCGTGCAGCGCTCTGCTGTGAGGGAGGAGGGAGCTGATGGGGTGTGGGCGGTGTCACCACTCGTCACAGCTCAGCGTGTCTCCTGTGTGCAGCGCTCTGCTGTGAGGGAGGAGGGAGCTGATGGGCTGTGTGCGGTGTGTCACCACTCGTCACAGCTCAGCGTGTCTCCTGTGTGCAGCGCTCTGCTGTGAGGGAGGAGGGAGCTGATGGGCTGTGTGCGGTGTGTCACCACTCGTCACAGCTCAGCGTGTCTCCTGTGTGCAGCGCTCTGCTGTGAGGGAGGAGGGAGCTGATGGGGTGTGGGCGGTGTGTCACTGCTCGTCACCGCTCAGCGTGTCTCCTGTGTGCAGCGCTCTGCTGTGAGGGAGGAGGGAGCTGATGGGGTGTGTGCGGTGTCACTGCTCGTCACAGCTCAGCATGTCTCCTGTGTGCAGTGCTCTGCTGTGAGGGAGGAGGGAGCTGATTGGGTGTGGGCGGTGTCACCGCTCGTCACAGCTCAGCGTGTCTCCTGCGTGCAGTGCTCTGCTGTGAGGGAGGAGGGAGCTGATGGGCTGTGTGCGGTGTGTCACTGCTCAGCGTGTCTCCTGTGTGCAGCGCTCTGCTGTGAGGGAGGAGGGAGCTGATGGGCTGTGTGCGGTGTGTCACTGCTCGTCACAGCTCAGCATCTCTCCTGCGTGCAGCGCTCTGCTGTGAGGGAGGAGGGAGCTGATGGGGTGTGGGCGGTGTCACCACTCGTCACAGCTCAGCGTGTCTCCTGTGTGCAGCGCTCTGCTGTGAGGGAGGAGGGAGCTGATGGGCTGTGTGCGGTGTGTCACCACTCGTCACAGCTCAGCGTGTCTCCTGTGTGCAGCGCTCTGCTGTGAGGGAGGAGGGAGCTGATGGGCTGTGTGCGGTGTGTCACCACTCGTCACAGCTCAGCGTGTCTCCTGTGTGCAGCGCTCTGCTGTGAGGGAGGAGGGAGCTGATGGGGTGTGGGCGGTGTGTCACTGCTCGTCACAGCTCAGCGTGTCTCCTGTGTGCAGCGCTCTGCTGTGAGGGAGGAGGGAGCTGATGGGGTGTGGGCGGTGTCACTGCTCGTCACAGCTCAGCGTGTCTCCTGTGTGCAGCGCTCTGCTGTGAGGGAGGAGGGAGCTGATGGGGTGTGTGCGGTGTCACTGCTCGTCACAGCTCAGCGTGTCTCCTGTGTGCAGCGCTCTGCTGTGAGAAGAGGAGGGAGCTGATGGGCTGTGGGCGGTGTCACTGCTCGTCACAGCTCAGCATGTCTCCTGCGTGCAGCGCTCTGCTGTGAGGGAGGAGGGAGCTGATGGGGTGTAGGCGGTGTGTCACTGCTCGTCACAGCTCAGCGTGTCTCCTGTGTGCAGTGCTCTGCTGTGAGGGAGGAGGGAGCTGATGGGCTGTGGGCGGTGTGTCACTGCTCGTCACAGCTCAGCGTGTCTCCTGTGTGCAGCGCTCTGCTGTGAGGGAGGAGGGAGCTGATGGGCTGTGGGCGGTGTGTCACCACTCGTCACCGCTCAGCGTGTCTCCTGTGTGCAGCGCTCTGCTGTGAGGGAGGAGAGAGCTGATGGGGTGTGGACGGTGTGTCACTGCTCGTAACCGCTCAGCGTGTCTCCTGTGTGCAGTGCTCTGCTGTGAGGGAGGAGGGAGCTGATGGGCTGTGGGCGGTGTGTCACCACTCGTCACCGCTCAGCGTGTCTCCTGTGTGCAGCGCTCTGCTGTGAGGGAGGAGAGAGCTGATGGGGTGTGTGCGGTGTGTCACTGCTCGTAACCGCTCAGCGTGTCTCCTGTGTGCAGTGCTCTGCTGTGAGGGAGGAGGGAGCTGATGGGGTGTGGGCGGTGTGTCACCACTCGTCACAGCTCAGCATGTCTCCTGCGTGCAGCGCTCTGCTGTGAGGGAGGAGGGAGCTGATGGGCTGTGGGCGGTGTGTCACTGCTCGTCACCGCTCAGCGTGTCTCCTGTGTGCAGCGCTCTGCTGTGAGGGAAAAGGGAGCTGATGGGCTGTGAGCGGTGTCATTGCTCGTCACAGCTCAGCGTGTCTCCTGTGTGCAGCGCTCTGCTGTGAGGGAGGAGGGAGCTGATGGGGTCTGGGCGGTGTGTCACTGCTCGTCACCGCTCAGCGTGTCTCCTGTGTGCAGCGCTCTGCTGTGAGGGAGGAGGGAGCTGATGGGGTGTGTGCGGTGTCACTGCTCGTCACAGCTCAGCATGTCTCCTGTGTGCAGTGCTCTGCTGTGAGGGAGGAGGGAGCTGATTGGGTGTGGGCGGTGTCACCGCTCGTCACAGCTCAGCGTGTCTCCTGCGTGCAGTGCTCTGCTGTGAGGGAGGAGGGAGCTGATGGGCTGTGTGCGGTGTGTCACTGCTCAGCGTGTCTCCTGTGTGCAGCGCTCTGCTGTGAGGGAGGAGGGAGCTGATGGGCTGTGTGCGGTGTGTCACTGCTCGTCACAGCTCAGCATGTCTCCTGCGTGCAGCGCTCTGCTGTGAGGGAGGAGGGAGCTGATGGGGTGTGGGCGGTGTCACCACTCGTCACAGCTCAGCGTGTCTCCTGTGTGCAGCGCTCTGCTGTGAGGGAGGAGGGAGCTGATGAGTTGTGGGCGGTGTGTCACTGCTCGTCACAGCTCAGCGTGTCTCCTGTGTGCAGCGCTCTGCTGTGAGGGAGGAGGGAGCTGATGGGCTGTGTGCGGTGTGTCACCACTCGTCACAGCTCAGCGTGTCTCCTGTGTGCAGTGCTCTGCTGTGAGGGAGGAGGGAGCTGATGGGCTGTGTGCGGTGTGTCACCACTCGTCACAGCTCAGCGTGTCTCCTGTGTGCAGCGCTCTGCTGTGAGGGAGGAGGGAGCTGATGGGCTGTGTGCGGTGTGTCACCACTCGTCACAGCTCAGCGTGTCTCCTGTGTGCAGCGCTCTGCTGTGAGGGGAGGAGGGAGCTGATGGGGTGTGGGCGGTGTGTCACTGCTCGTCACAGCTCAGCGTGTCTCCTGTGTGCAGCGCTCTGCTGTGAGGGAGGAGGGAGCTGATGGGGTGTGGGCGGTGTCACTGCTCGTCACAGCTCAGCGTGTCTCCTGTGTGCAGCGCTCTGCTGTGAGGGAGGAGGGAGCTGATGGGCTGTGGGCGGTGTCACTGCTCGTCACAGCTCAGCATGTCTCCTGCGTGCAGCGCTCTGCTGTGAGGGAGGAGGGAGCTGATGGGCTGTGGGCGGTGTCACTGCTCGTCACAGCTCAGCATGTCTCCTGCGTGCAGCGCTCTGCTGTGAGGGAGGAGGGAGCTGATGGGGTGTAGGCGGTGTGTCACTGCTCGTCACAGCTCAGCGTGTCTCCTGTGTGCAGTGCTCTGCTGTGAGGGAGGAGGGAGCTGATGGGCTGTGGGGCGGTGTGTCACTGCTCGTCACAGCTCAGCGTGTCTCCTGTGTGCAGCGCTCTGCTGTGAGGGAGGAGGGAGCTGATGGGCTGTGGGCGGTGTGTCACCACTCGTCACCGCTCAGCGTGTCTCCTGTGTGCAGCGCTCTGCTGTGAGGGAGGAGAGAGCTGATGGGGTGTGGGCGGTGTGTGTCACTGCTCGTAACCGCTCAGCGTGTCTCCTGCGTGCAGCGCTCTGCTGTGAGGGAGGAGGGAGCTGATGGGGTGTGGGCGGTGTCACTGCTCGTCACAGGTCAGCATGTCTCCTGCGTGCAGCGCTCTGCTGTGAGGGAGGAGGGAGCTGATGGGGTGTGGGCGGTGTCACTGCTCGTCACAGCTCAGCATGTCTCCTGCGTGCAGCGCTCTGCTGTGAGGGAGGAGGGAGCTGATGGGGTGTAGGCGGTGTGTCACTGCTCGTCACAGCTCAGCGTGTCTCCTGTGTGCAGTGCTCTGCTGTGAGGGAGGAGGGAGCTGATGGGCTGTGTGCGGTGTGTCACCACTCGTCACAGCTCAGCGTGTCTCCTGTGTGCAGCGCTCTGCTGTGAGGGAGGAGGGAGCTGATGGGCTGTGTGCGGTGTGTCACCACTCGTCACAGCTCAGCGTGTCTCCTGTGTGCAGCGCTCTGCTGTGAGGGAGGAGGGAGCTGATGGGGTGTGTGGCGGTGTGTCACTGCTCGTCACAGCTCAGCGTGTCTCCTGTGTGCAGCGCTCTGCTGTGAGGGAGGAGGGAGCTGATGGGGTGTGGGCGGGTGTCACTGCTCGTCACAGCTCAGCGTGTCTCCTGTGTGCAGCGCTCTGCTGTGAGGGAGGAGGGAGCTGATGGGGTGTGTGCGGTGTCACTGCTCGTCACAGCTCAGCGTGTCTCCTGTGTGCAGCGCTCTGCTGTGAGGGAGGAGGGAGCTGATGGGGTGTAGGCGGTGTGTCACTGCTCGTCACAGCTCAGCGTGTCTCCTGTGTGCAGCGCTCTGCTGTGAGGGAGGAGGGAGCTGATGGGCTGTGGGCGGTGTGTCACCACTCGTCACCGCTCAGCGTGTCTCCTGCGTGCAGCGCTCTGCTGTGAGGGAGGAGGGAGCTGATGGGCTGTGGGCGGTGTGTTACTGCTCGTCACAGCTCAGCATGTCTCCTGTGTGCAGCGCTCTGCTGTGAGGGAGGAGGGAGCTGATGGGCTGTGTGCGGTGTGTCACTGCTCGTCACAGCTCAGCGTGTCTCCTGTGTGCAGCGCTCTGCTGTGAGGGAGGAGGGGAGCTGATGGGCTGTGGGCGGTGTCACTGCTCGTCACAGCTCAGCATGTCTCCTGCGTGCAGCGCTCTGCTGTGAGGGAGGAGGGAGCTGATGGGGTGTAGGCGGTGTGTCACCACTCGTCACCGCTCAGCGTGTCTCCTGCGTGCAGCGCTCTGCTGTGAGGGAGGAGGGAGCTGATGGGGTGTGGGCGGTGTCACTGCTCGTCACAGCTCAGCGTGTCTCCTGTGTGCAGTGCTCTGCTGTGAGGGAGGAGGGAGCTGATGGGGTGTGGGCGGTGTGTCACTGCTCGTCACAGCTCAGCATGTCCTCCTGCGTGCAGCGCTCTGCTGTGAGGGAGGAGGGAGCTGATGGGCTGTGGGGCGGTGTGTCACTGCTCGTCACAGCTCAGCGTGTCTCCTGCGTGCAGCGCTCTGCTGTGAGGGAGGAGGGAGCTGATGGGGTGTGGGCGGTGTGTCACCACTCGTCACAGCTCAGCGTGTCTCCTGTGTGCAGCGCTCTGCTGTGAGGGAGGAGGGAGCTGATGGGGTGTGGGCGGTGTCATTGCTCGTCACAGCTCAGCGTGTCTCCTGTGTGCAGCGCTCTGCTGTGAGGGAGGAGGGAGCTGATGGGGTGTGTGCGGTGTGTCACTGCTCGTCACAGCTCAGCATGTCTCCTGCGTGCAGCGCTCTGCTGTGAGGGAGGAGGGAGCTGATGGGGTGTGGGCGGTGTGTCACTGCTCAGCGTGTCTCCTGCGTGCAGCGCTCTGCTGTGAGGGAGGAGGGAGCTGATGAGCTGTGGGCGGTGTGTCACTGCTCGTCACAGCTCAGCGTGTCTCCTGTGTGCAGCGCTCTGCTGTGAGGGAGGAGGGAGCTGATGGGCTGTGGGCGGTGTCACTGCTCGTCACAGCTCAGCGTGTCTCTTGTGTGCAGCGCTCTGCTGTGAGGGAGGAGGGAGCTGATGGGCTGTGGGCGGTGTCACTGCTCGTCACAGCTCAGCGTGTCTCCTGTGTGCAGTGCTCTGCTGTGAGGGAGGAGGGAGCTGATGGGGTGTGGGCGGTGTCACTGCTCGTCACAGCTCAGCGTGTCTCCTGTGTGCAGCGCTCTGCTGTGAGGGAGGAGGGAGCTGATGGGGTGTGGGCGGTGTCACTGCTAGTCACAGCTCAGCGTGTCTCCTGTGTGCAGCGCTCTGCTGTGAGGGAGGAGGGAGCTGATGGGGTGTGGGCGGTGTCACTGCTAGTCACAGCTCAGCGTGTCTCCTGTGTGCAGCGCTCTGCTGTGAGGGAGGAGGGAGCTGATGGGGTGTGGGCGGTGTCACTGCTCGTCACAGCTCAGCGTGTCTCCTGTGTGCAGCGCTCTGCTGTGAGGGAGGAGGGAGCTGATGGGGTGTGTGCGGTGTCACTGCTAGTCACAGCTCAGCGTGTCTCCTGTGTGCAGCGCTCTGCTGTGAGGGAGGAGGGAGCTGATGGGGTGTGGGCGGTGTCACTGCTAGTCACAGCCTCAGCGTGTCCTCCTGTGTGCAGCGCTCTGCTGTGAGGGAGGAGGGACGCTGATGGGCTGTGACGAGTGGAGAACACCGCCCACACCCCATCAGCTCCCTCCTCCCTCACAGCAGAGCGCTGCACACAGGAGACACGCTGAGCTGTGACTAGCAGTGACACCGCACACACCCCATCAGCTCCCTCCTCCCTCACAGCAGAGCGCTGCACACAGGAGACACGCTGAGCTGTGACGAGCAGTGACACCACCCACACCCCATCAGCTCCCTCCTCCCTCACAGCAGAGCGCTGCACACAGGAGACACGCTGAGCTGTGACTAGCAGTGACACCGCCCACACCCCATCAGCTCCCTCCTCCCTCACAGCAGAGCGCTGCACACAGGAGACACGCTGAGCTGTGACTAGCAGTGACACCGCCCACACCCCATCAGCTCCCTCCTCCCTCACAGCAGAGCGCTGCACACAGGAGACACGCTGAGCTGTGACGAGCAGTGACACCGCCCACACCCCATCAGCTCCCTCCTCCCTCACAGCAGAGCACTGCACACAGGAGACACGCTGAGCTGTGACGAGCAGTGACACCGCCCACAGCCCATCAGCTCCCTCCTCCCTCACAGCAGAGCGCTGCACACAAGAGACACGCTGAGCTGTGACGAGCAGTGACACCGCCCACAGCCCATCAGCTCCCTCCTCCCTCACAGCAGAGCGCTGCACACAGGAGACACGCTGAGCTGTGACGAGCAGTGACACACCGCCCACAGCTCATCAGCTCCCTCCTCCCTCACAGCAGAGCGCTGCACGCAGGAGACACGCTGAGCAGTGACACACCGCCCACACCCCATCAGCTCCCTCCTCCCTCACAGCAGAGCGCTGCACGCAGGAGACATGCTGAGCTGTGACGAGCAGTGACACACCGCACACACCCCATCAGCTCCCTCCTCCCTCACAGCAGAGCGCTGCACACAGGAGACACGCTGAGCTGTGACGAGCAATGACACCGCCCACACCCCATCAGCTCCCTCCTCCCTCACAGCAGAGCGCTGCACACAGGAGACACGCTGAGCTGTGACGAGTGGTGACACACCGCCCACACCCCATCAGCTCCCTCCTCCCTCACAGCAGAGCGCTGCACGCAGGAGACACGCTGAGCTGTGACGAGCAGTGACACACCGCCCACAGCCCATCAGCTCCCTCCTCCCTCACAGCAGAGCGCTGCACGCAGGAGACATGCTGAGCTGTGACGAGCAGTGACACACCGCCCACACCCCATCAGCTCCCTCCTCCCTCACAGCAGAGCACTGCACACAGGAGACACGCTGAGCTGTGACGAGCAGTGACACCGCCCACACCCCATCAGCTCCCTCCTCCCTCACAGCAGAGCGCTGCACGCAGGAGACACGCTGAGCGGTGACGAGTGGTGACACACCGCCTACACCCCATCAGCTCCCTCCTCCCTCACAGCAGAGCGCTGCACGCAGGAGACATGCTGAGCTGTGACGAGCAGTGACACCGCCCACAGCCCATCAGCTCCCTCCTCCCTCACAGCAGAGCGCTGCACACAGGAGACACGCTGAGCTGTGACGAGCAGTGACACACCGCACACAGCCCATCAGCTCCCTCCTCCCTCACAGCAGAGCGCTGCACACAGGAGACATGCTGAGCTGTGACGAGCAGTAACACACCGCCCACAGCCCATCAGCTCCCTCCTCCCTCACAGCAGAGCGCTGCACGCAGGAGACACGCTGAGCGGTGACGAGTGGTGACACACCGCCCACAGCCCATCAGCTCCCTCCTCCCTCACAGCAGAGCGCTGCACACAGGAGACACGCTGAGCTGTGACGAGCAGTGACACACCGCCTACACCCCATCAGCTCCCTCCTCCCTCACAGCAGAGCGCTGCACACAGGAGACACGCTGAGCTGTGACGAGCAGTGACACCGCACACACCCCATCAGCTCCCTCCTCCCTCACAGCAGAGCGCTGCACACAGGAGACACGCTGAGCTGTGACGAGCAGTGACACCGCCCACACCCCATCAGCTCCCTCCTCCCTCACAGCAGAGCGCTGCACACAGGAGACACGCTGAGCTGTGACGAGCAGTGACACACCGCCCACACCCCATCAGCTCCCTCCTCCCTCACAGCAGAGCGCTGCACACAGGAGACACGCTGAGCTGTGACGAGTGGTGACACACCGCACACAGCCCATCAGCTCCCTCCTCCCTCACAGCAGAGCGCTGCACACAGGAGACACGCTGAGCTGTGACGAGTGGTGACACACCGCACACAGCCCATCAGCTCCCTCCTCCCTCACAGCAGAGCACTGCACACAGGAGACACGCTGAGCTGTGACGAGCAGTGACACACCGCCTACACCCCATCAGCTCCCCTCCTCCCTCACAGCAGAGCGCTGCACGCAGGAGACATGCTGAGCTGTGACGAGCAGTGACACCGCCCACACCCCATCAGCTCCTCCTCCCTCACAGCAGAGCGCTGCACGCAGGAGACATGCTGACCTGTGACGAGCAGTGACACCGCCCACACCCCATCAGCTCCCTCCTCCCTCACAGCAGAGCGCTGCACGCAGGAGACACGCTGAGCGGTTACGAGCAGTGACACACCGCCCACACCCCATCAGCTCTCTCCTCCCTCACAGCAGAGCGCTGCACACAGGAGACACGCTGAGCGGTGACGAGTGGTGACACACCGCCCACAGCCCATCAGCTCCCTCCTCCCTCACAGCAGAGCGCTGCACACAGGAGACACGCTGAGCTGTGACGAGCAGTGACACACCGCCCACAGCCCATCAGCTCCCTCCTCCCTCACAGCAGAGCACTGCACACAGGAGACACGCTGAGCTGTGACGAGCAGTGACACACCGCCTACACCCCATCAGCTCCCTCCTCCCTCACAGCAGAGCGCTGCACGCAGGAGACATGCTGAGCTGTGACGAGCAGTGACACCGCCCACAGCCCATCAGCTCCCTCCTCCCTCACAGCAGAGCGCTGCACGCAGGAGACATGCTGAGCTGTGACGAGCAGTGACACCGCCCACAGCCCATCAGCTCCCTCCTCCCTCACAGCAGAGCGCTGCACACAGGAGACACGCTGAGCTGTGACGAGCAGTGACACCACGCCCACACCCCATCAGCTCCCTCCTCCCTCACAGCAGAGCGCTGCACACAGGAGACACGCTGAGCTGTGACGAGCAGTGACACACCGCCCACACCCCATCAGCTCCCTCCTCCCTCACAGCAGAGCGCTGCACACAGGAGACACGCTGAGCTGTGACGAGTGGTGACACACCGCACACAGCCCATCAGCTCCCTCCTCCCTCACAGCAGAGCGCTGCACACAGGAGACACGCTGAGCTGTGACGAGTGGTGACACACCGCACACAGCCCATCAGCTCCCTCCTCCCTCACAGCAGAGCACTGCACACAGGAGACACGCTGAGCTGTGACGAGTGGTGACACACCGCACACAGCCCATCAGCTCCCTCCTCCCTCACAGCAGAGCGCTGCACACAGGAGACACGCTGAGCTGTGACGAGCAGTGACACACCGCCCACAACTCATCAGCTCCCTCCTCCCTCACAGCAGAGCGCTGCACACAGGAGACACGCTGAGCTGTGACGAGTGGTGACACCGCCCACACCCCATCAGCTCCCTCCTCCCTCACAGCAGAGCGCTGCACGCAGGAGACATGCTGAGCTGTGACGAGCAGTGACACACCGCACACAGCCCATCAGCTCCCTCCTCCCTCACAGCAGAGCGCTGCACACAGGAGACACGCTGAGCAGTGACACACCGCACACAGCCCATCAGCTCCCTCCTCCCTCACAGCAGAGCACTGCACGCAGGAGACACGCTGAGCTGTGACGAGCGGTGACACCGCCCACACCCAATCAGCTCCCTCCTCCCTCACAGCAGAGCACTGCACACAGGAGACATGCTGAGCTGTGACGAGCAGTGACACCGCACACACCCCATCAGCTCCCTCCTCCCTCACAGCAGAGCGCTGCGCACACAGGAGACACGCTGAGCGGTGACGAGCAGTGACACACCGCCCAGACCCCATCAGCTCCCTCCTCCTCACAGCAGAGCGCTGCACACAGGAGACACGCTGAGCTGTGACGAGCAATGACACCGCTCACAGCCCATCAGCTCCCTTTTCCCTCACAGCAGAGCGCTGCACACAGGAGACACGCTGAGCGGTGACGAGCAGTGACACACCGCCCACAGCCCATCAGCTCCCTCCTCCCTCACAGCAGAGCGCTGCACGCAGGAGACATGCTGAGCTGTGACGAGTGGTGACACACCGCCCACACCCCATCAGCTCCCTCCTCCCTCACAGCAGAGCACTGCACACAGGAGACACGCTGAGCGGTTACGAGCAGTGACACACCGCACACACCCCATCAGCTCTCTCCTCCCTCACAGCAGAGCGCTGCACACAGGAGACACGCTGAGCGGTGACGAGTGGTGACACACCGCCCACAGCCCATCAGCTCCCTCCTCCCTCACAGCAGAGCACTGCACACAGGAGACACGCTGAGCGGTTACGAGCAGTGACACACCGTCCACACCCCATCAGCTCTCTCCTCCCTCACAGCAGAGCGCTGCACACAGGAGACACGCTGAGCGGTGACGAGTGGTGACACACCGCCCACAGCCCATCAGCTCCCTCCTCCCTCACAGCAGAGCGCTGCACACAGGGAGACACGCTGAGCTGTGACGAGCAGTGACACACCGCCCACAGCCCATCAGCTCCCTCCTCCCTCACAGCAGAGCACTGCACACAGGAGACACGCTGAGCTGTGACGAGCAGTGACACACCGCCTACACCCCATCAGCTCCCTCCTCCCTCACAGCAGAGCGCTGCACGCAGGAGACATGCTGAGCTGTGACGAGCAGTGACACCGCCCACAGCCCATCAGCTCCCTCCTCTTCTCACAGCAGAGCGCTGCACACAGGAGACACGCTGAGCTGTGACGAGCAGTGACACCGCACACACCCCATCAGCTCCCTCCTCCCTCACAGCAGAGCGCTGCACACAGGAGACACGCTGAGCTGTGACGAGCAGTGACACCGCCCACACCCCCATCAGCTCCCTCCTCCCTCACAGCAGAGCGCTGCACACAGGAGACACGCTGAGCTGTGACGAGCAGTGACACACCGCCCACACCCCCATCAGCTCCCTCCTCCCTCACAGCAGAGCGCTGCACACAGGAGACACGCTGAGCTGTGACGAGTGGTGACACACCGCACACAGCCCATCAGCTCCCTCCTCCCTCACAGCAGAGCGCTGCACACAGGAGACACGCTGAGCTGTGACGAGTGGTGACACACCGCACACAGCCCATCAGCTCCCTCCTCCCTCACAGCAGAGCGCTGCACACAGGAGACACGCTGAGCTGTGACGAGTGGTGACACCGCCCACACCCCATCAGCTCCCTCCTCCCTCACAGCAGAGCGCTGCACGCAGGAGAGATGCTGAGCTGTGACGAGCAGTGACACACCGCACACAGCCCATCAGCTCCCTCCTCCCTCACAGCAGAGCGCTGCACACAGGAGACACGCTGAGCAGTGACACACCGCACACAGCCCATCAGCTCCCTCCTCCCTCACAGCAGAGCACTGCACGCAGGAGACACGCTGAGCTGTGACGAGCGGTGACACCGCCCACCACCCAATCAGCTCCCTCCTCCCTCACAGCAGAGCACTGCACACAGGAGACATGCTGAGCTGTGACGAGCAGTGACACCGCACACACCCCATCAGCTCCCTCCTCCCTCACAGCAGAGCGCTGCACACAGGAGACACGCTGAGCGGTGACGAGCAGTGACACACCGCCCACACCCCATCAGCTCCCTCCTCCCTCACAGCAGAGCGCTGCACACAGGAGACACGCTGAGCTGTGACGAGTGGTGACACACCGCACACAGCCCATCAGCTCCCTCCTCCCTCACAGCAGAGCGCTGCACACAGGAGACACGCTGAGCTGTGACGAGTGGTGACACACCGCACACAGCCCATCAGCTCCCTCCTCCCTCACAGCAGAGCGCTGCACACAGGAGACACGCTGAGCTGTGACGAGTGGTGACACCGCCCACACCCCATCAGCTCCCTCCTCCCTCACAGCAGAGCGCTGCACGCAGGAGAGATGCTGAGCTGTGACGAGCAGTGACACACCGCACACAGCCCATCAGCTCCCTCCTCCCTCACAGCAGAGCGCTGCACACAGGAGACACGCTGAGCAGTGACACACCGCACACAGCCCATCAGCTCCCTCCTCCCTCACAGCAGAGCACTGCACGCAGGAGACACGCTGAGCTGTGACGAGCGGTGACACCGCCCACACCCAATCAGCTCCCTCCTCCCTCACAGCAGAGCACTGCACACAGGAGACATGCTGAGCTGTGACGAGCAGTGACACCGCACACACCCCATCAGCTCCCTCCTCCCTCACAGCAGAGCGCTGCACACAGGAGACACGCTGAGCGGTGACGAGCAGTGACACACCGCCCAGACCCCATCAGCTCCCTCCTCCCTCACAGCAGAGCGCTGCACACAGGAGACACGCTGAGCTGTGACGAGCAATGACACCGCTCACAGCCCATCAGCTCCCTCCTCCCTCACAGCAGAGCGCTGCACACAGGAGACACGCTGAGCGGTGACGAGCAGTGACACCGCCCACAGCCCATCAGCTCCCTCCTCCCTCACAGCAGAGCGCTGCACACAGGAGACATGCTGAGCTGTGACGAGCAGTGACACCGCACACAGCCCATCAGCTCTCTCCTCCCTCACAGCAGAGCACTGCACACAGGAGACACGCTGAGCTGTGACGAGCAGTGACACACCGCCCACACCCCATCAGCTCCCTCCTCCCTCACAGCAGAGCGCTGCACACAGGAGACACGCTGAGCTGTGACGAGTGGTGACACCGCCCACACCCAATCAGCTCCCTCCTCCCTCACAGCAGAGCGCTGCACGCAGGAGACATGCTGAGCTGTGACTAGCAGTGACACACCGCCCACACCCCATCAGCTCCCTCCTCCCTCACAGCAGAGCGCTGCACACAGGAGACACGCTGAGCTGTGACGAGCGGTGACACACCGCCCACAGCCCATCAGCTCCCTCCTCCCTCACAGCAGAGCGCTGCACACAGGAGACATGCTGAGCTGTGACGAGTGGTGACACACCGCCCACACCCCATCAGCTCCCTCCTCCCTCACAGCAGAGCGCTGCACACAGGAGACACGCTGAGCTGTGACGAGTGGTGACACACCGCCCACACCCCATCAGCTCCCTCCTCCCTCACAGCAGAGCGCTGCACACAGGAGACACGCTGAGCTGTGACGAGCGGTGACACACCGCCCACAGCCCATCAGCTCCCTCCTCCCTCACAGCAGAGCGCTGCACACAGGAGACACGCTGAGCTGTGACGAGCAGTGACACCGCCCACAGCCCATCAGCTCCCTCCTCCCTCACAGCAGAGCGCTGCACACAGGAGACACGCTGAGCGGTGATGAGCAGTGACACACCGCCCACAGCCCATCAGCTCCCTCCTCCCTCACAGCAGAGCGCTGCACTCAGGAGACATGCTGAGCTGTGACGAGCAGTGACACCTCCCACACCCCATCAGCTCCCTCCTCCCTCACAGCAGAGCGCTGCACACAGGAGACACGCTGAGCTGTGACGAGTGGTGACACACCGCCCACAGCCCATCAGCTCCCTCCTCCCTCACAGCAGAGCGCTGCACACAGGAGACACGCTGAGCAGTGACGAGCAGTGACACCGCCCACAGCCCATCAGCTCCCTTCTCCCTCACAGCAGAGCGCTGCACACAGGAGACATGCTGAGCTGTGACGAGCGGTGACACACCGCACACACCCCATCAGCTCCCTCCTCCCTCACAGCAGAGCGCTGCACACAGGAGACACTCTGAGCTGTGACGAGCAGTGACACACCGCCCACAGCCCATCAGCTCCCTCCTCCCTCACAGCAGAGCGCTGCACACAGGAGACTCGCTGAGCTGTGACTAGCAGTGACACACCGCCCACACCCCATCAGCTCCCTCCTCCCTCACAGCAGAGCGCTGCACACAGGAGACATGCTGAGCTGTGACGAGCAGTGACATCGCCCACAGCCCATCAGCTCCCTTCTCCCTCACAGCAGAGCGCTGCACACAGGAGACATGCTGAGCTGTGACGAGCGGTGACACACCGCACACACCCCATCAGCTCCCTCCTCCCTCACAGCAGAGCGCTGCACACAGGAGACACTCTGAGCTGTGACGAGCAGTGACACACCGCCCACAGCCCATCAGCTCCCTCCTCCCTCACAGCAGAGCGCTGCACACAGGAGACTCGCTGAGCTGTGACTAGCAGTGACACACCGCCCACACCCCATCAGCTCCCTCCTCCCTCACAGCAGAGCGCTGCACACAGGAGACACGCTGAGCTGTGACGAGCAGTGACACACCGCCCACAGCCCATCAGCTCCCTCCTCCCTCACAGCAGAGCACTGCACGCAGGAGACACGCTGAGCTGTGACGAGCAGTGACACACCGCCCACAGCCCATCAGCTCCCTCCTCCCTCACAGCAGAGCGCTGCACGCAGGAGACATGCTGAGCTGTGACGAGCAGTGACACACCGCCCACAGCCCATCAGCTCCCTCCTCCCTCACAGCAGAGCACTGCACGCAGGAGACACGCTGAGCTGTGACGAGCAGTGACACACCGCCCACAGCCCATCAGCTCCCTCCTCCCTCACAGCAGAGCGCTGCACACAGGAGACATGCTGAGCTGTGACGAGCAGTGACACACTGCCCACACCCCATCAGCTCCCTCCTCCCTCACAGCAGAGCGCTGCACGCAGGAGACACGCTGAGCGGTGACGAGCAGTGACACACCGCACACACCCCATCAGCTCCCTCCTCCCTCACAGCAGAGCACTGCACACAGGAGACACGCTGAGCGGTGACGAGCAGTGACACCGCCCACAGCCCATCAGCTCCCTCCTCCCTCACAGCAGAGCGCTGCACACAGGAGACACGCTGAGCTGTGACGAGCAGTGACACACCGCCCACAGCCCATCAGCTCCCTCCTCCCTCACAGCAGAGCGCTGCACGCAGGAGACACGCTGAGCTGTGACGAGCAGTGACACACCGCACACACCCCATCAGCTCCCTCCTCCCTCACAGCAGAGCGCTGCACACAGGAGACACGCTGAGCTGTGACGAGCAGTGACACACCGCCCACACCCAATCAGCTCCCTCCCTCACAGCAGAGCGCTGCACACAGGAGACATGCTGAGCTGTGACTAGCAGTGACACACCGCACACACCCCATCAGTTCCCTCCTCCCTCACAGCAGAGCGCTGCACACAGGAGACACTGAGCTGTGACGAGCAGTGACACCGCCCACACCCAATCAGCTCCCTCCCTCACAGCAGAGCGCTGCACACAGGGAGACACGCTGAGCGGTGACGAGCAGTGACACACCGCCCACAGCCCATCAGCTCCCCCCTCCCTCACAGCAGAGCGCTGCACGCAGGAGACACGCTGAGTGGTTACGAGCAGTGACACACCGCACACAGCCCATCAGCTCCCTCCTCCCTCACAGCAGAGCACTGCACACAGGAGACACGCTGAGCTGTGACGAGCAGTGACACACCGCCCACACCCCATCAGCTCCCTCCTCCCTCACAGCAGAGCGCTGCACACAGGAGACACGCTAAGCTGTGACGAGCAGTAACACACCGCCCACACCCCATCATCTCCCTCCTCCCTCACAGCAGAGCGCTGCACACAGGAGACACGCTGAGCTGTGACGAGCAGTAACACACCGCCCACACCCCATCAGCTCCCTCCTCCCTCACAGCAGAGCGCTGCACACAGGAGACATGCTGAGCTGTGACGAGCAGTAACACACCGCCCACAGCCCATCAGCTCCCTCCTCCCTCACAGCAGAGCGCTGCACACAGGAGACACGCTGAGCTGTGACGAGCAGTGACACACCGCACACAGCCCATCAGCTCCCTCCTCCCTCACAGCAGAGCGCTGCACACAGGAGACACGCTGAGCTGTGACGAGCAGTGACACACCGCCCACAGCCCATCAGCTCCCTCACAGCAGAGCGCTGCACGCAGGAGACACGCTAAGCTGTGACGAGCAGTGACACACCGCACACAGCCCATCAGCTCCCTCCTCCCTCACAGCAGAGCGCTGCACACAGGAGACACGCTGAGCTGTGACGAGCAGTGACACACCGCCCACAGCCCATCAGCTCCCTCCTCCCTCACAGCAGAGCGCTGCACACAGGAGACACGCTGAGCTGTGACGAGCAGTGACACACCGCCCACAACTCATCAGCTCCCTCCTCCCTCACAGCAGAGCGCTGCACACAGGAGACACGCTGAGCGGTTACGAGCAGTGACACCACCCACAGCCCATCAGCTCCCTCCTCCCTCACAGCAGAGCGCTGCACGCAGGAGACACGCTGAGCTGTGACGAGCAGTGACACACCGCACACAGCCCATCAGCTCCCTCCTCCCTCACAGCAGAGCGCTGCACGCAGGAGACACGCTGAGCTGTGACGAGCAGTGACACACCGCCCACAGCCCATCAGCTCCCTCCTCCCTCACAGCAGAGCGCTGCACACAGGAGACACGCTGAGCTGTGACGAGCAGTGACACACCGCCCACAGCCCATCAGCTCCCTCCTCCTCACAGCAGTGCGCTGCACACAGGAGACACGCTGAGCTGTGACGAGCAGTGACACACCGCCCACAGCCCATCAGCTCCCTCCTCCCTCACAGCAGAGCGCTGCACACAGGAGACACGCTGAGCTGTGACGAGCAGTGACACACCGCACACACCCCATCAGCTCCCTCCTCCCTCACAGCAGAGCGCTGCACACAGGAGACACGCTGAGCGGTTACGAGCAGTGACACACCACCCACAGCCCATCAGCTCCCTCCTCCCTCACAGCAGAGCGCTGCACGCAGGAGACACGCTGAGCTGTGACGAGCAGTGACACACCGCACACAGCCCATCAGCTCCCTCCTCCCTCACAGCAGAGCGCTGCACGCAGGAGACACGCTGAGCTGTGACGAGCAATGACACCGCTCACAGCCCATCAGCTCCCTCCTCCCTCACAGCAGAGCGCTGCACACAGGAGACACGCTGAGCTGTGACGAGTGGTGACACACCGCCCACAGCCCATCAGCTCCCTCCTCCCTCACAGCAGAGCGCTGCACACAGGAGACACGCTGAGCTGTGACGAGCAATGACACCGCTCACAGCCCATCAGCTCCCTCACAGCAGAGCGCTGCACACAGGAGACACGCTGAGCTGTGACGAGCAGTGACACACCGCCCACAGCCCATCAGCTCCCTCCTCCCTCACAGCAGAGCGCTGCACACAGGAGACACGCTGAGCTGTGACGAGCAGTGACACACCGCCCACACCCCATCAGCTCCCTCCTCCCTCACAGCAGAGCGCTGCTCACAGGAGACACGCTGAGCTGTGACGAGCAGTGACACCGCCCACAGCCCATCAGCTCCCTCCTCCCTCACAGCAGAGCGCTGCACGCAGGAGACATGCTGAGCTGTGACGAGCAGTGACACACCGCCCACACCCCATCAGCTCCCTCCTCCCTCACAGCAGAGCGCTGCACGCAGGAGACACGCTGAGCGGTGACGAGCAGTGACACACTGCCCACACCCAATCAGCTCCCTCCTCCCTCACAGCAGAGCGCTGCACACAGGAGACACGCTGAGCGGTGACGAGCAGTGACACCGCCCACAGCCCATCAGCTCCCCCCTCCCTCACAGCAGAGCGCTGCACGCAGGAGACACGCTGAGCGGTTACGAGCAGTGACACACCGCACCACACCCCATCAGCTCCCTCCTCCCTCACAGCAGAGCGCTGCACGCAGGAGACACGCTGAGCTGTGACGAGCAGTGACACACCGCCCACAGCCCATCAGCTCCCTCCTCCCTCACAGCAGAGCGCTGCAAAAGGAGACACGCTGAGCTGTGACGAGCAGTGACACACCGCCCACAGCCCATCAGCTCCCTCCTCCCTCACAGCAGAGCGCTGCACACAGGAGACACGCTGAGCTGTGACGAGCAGTGACACACCGCCCACACCCCATCAGCTCCCTCCTCCCTCACAGCAGAGCGCTGCTCACAGGAGACACGCTGAGCTGTGACGAGCAGTGACACCGCCCACAGCCCATCAGCTCCCTCCTCCCTCACAGCAGAGCGCTGCACACAGGAGACACGCTGAGCTGTGACGAGTGGTGACACACCGCCCACAGCCCATCAGCTCCCTCCTCCCTCACAGCAGAGCGCTGCACACAGGAGACACGCTGAGCTGTGACGAGTGGTGACACACCGCCCACACCCCATCAGCTCCCTCCTCCCTCACAGCAGAGCGCTGCACACAGGAGACATGCTGAGCTGTGACGAGCAGTGACACACCGCCCACAGCCCATCAGCTCCCTCCTCCCTCACAGCAGAGCGCTGCACGCAGGAGACACGCTGAGC